>NW_025880304.1:0-115160 GCF_002878395.1 Capsicum annuum
TAACTTTCAAATCCTAGGCTGGATTTTAGTTAAGTACAATGTTTCGCCTTTAAGTGTGCTTATATTTTGTTTCTTTAGACTTGATGTTTTATGGATGAATTAGTTCTATAATATACTTTAAGTTTTGATTTTGAGATGGTATTTTTGGGTAGATGGTACTCCTACTGGACAAATAGTGTGGGTGCCACTCACAGCGGGGTTGGATCGTGACACCAATATTCATGATTACATGGGACCAATATCATTTATGTACCATAACAATGTGGATCCGTGCTACTTGAATATCAATAGATGAGTAACATATACTATTGTGGTACCTAACCCTCCGATTATCACAATATAATATATAAAATTTATCATTAAGGATAAAATACAGTGTACTAATAATATAAGTACACACCGTTGATACTGGATTTGACCGTCATTTCTTTCAATTTATCTCGATGATCTTCTAACTTATTACTAAATCAAATACATTCTTTTCACCAAGATTTTATGACTTTACCATTGTAATTCCATTAGTATTATTGTATCCTTTTCTTCATCATCATCATTATCTTCTTCTTCTTCTACTACTTATTATTATTATTGTTGTTGTTGTTGTCATTTTTGTTATCACCATTTTTTATCATTTATCATCTTTCGTAAAGGTAATTTTTGTTCAAGTATTAATAATTATCTTTTTCTATTAAATAATCTATTTAATTAAGTACGTATTGATATATATGTATTTTGTTAAGTGTGTCTTTAATTGATTTTGGAATCCCCCACCCCCAATATATATGTGGGTGTATGGTTATACACACACCCTAATATTGTCCAAATAGGCCCAAACCCGAAAAAGCCCCCGTTGGAAATGTATAAGATTTGCAAACAAAAAAGTAAACCCTAAAATTTTATCTTAAACTCACCATCTCTTTTTCCTCTTTTATTTTTTGACTAAAATACAACTTCTTCAACAATGAACAAAAATTGTCAACGACATTTTTGTGCAATGTCATATCAATCATATGGAGCTATGTCAAATCTATTCAAGACTAACATTTAAAATCAAGCAACCACTTTGACCAAATTTTAAATCAAAAAATTCAAATTATTTCTCAATTAATCAAGAACCCTAATTTCTCTCTATACATAGTAGCATTTGGATTGCATTTTGGTAGAAGCTTTACAACTCCTCCTACACCATTATAACCATTGCTATTTGCTTAAGATATTTGGTTCTTGTATACTCGTTTGATTCTAGTCTTAGATTCTTGCCTTTGAGTGTTTTCTGAGTAGTTCATTGCTTGAGTTCGAGTGTAGATCTATGAACAAGAAGTCCTAGTTCACTGCTTTGCAAAAGGTCAGTGTTATTCCTTTTTTTTTTCTTATTTCATTGAGATCCTTGACACGTGTTTTAATTCTATTCAAGTGCTTAGTTTTTTTATATTATTTTGATTCATTTCCAACATGTTACATATAATAAATATAGGAGCTTGATCCTTTTGATAACTATTAGTGCTAAAGACTATCATCTTATATCCATTATTTTTATTTCAAATATGATCTTTGTTTTTCCTATTGTAGAAAATAAGTTTATGAACAATTTTATTTACTTGAAATTGCTCCTTAAATAAATATACAAATATGCTACAATCAAGTAATAAATATACTTGTTTTACGATGGATCTTCTCAGAACTCCCCTTACACACCATTCTCTAGGTTATATTTTAGGTGGTGAAGAAGATAAAAATTATAAGTTGACAAATTAATTTTCTTCAAAGTTTGATGTTTTAGAAACTTGGTTTATTGTCATTATTTAATGTAAGGACAATAATTATATTTGGTATTAACTCGATCAGGTTAAAATTATTTTGCAGCTCATTCGTGTTTATATTGCTAAAATAGCTATAATTCATTAATATTCATGTGCGTGCTTTTCCTTTCCGAATTCAATATGGTGTTATCTATCTGATGAAGATTATATGTCATTTTTAAGTTGTTTATTAGTTTCTATCCATATTGTAATACTTTCTAGAAAAAGGGATTGTGCAAATATGTTTCTAATATGGGGTTCAACTTTGATTCTTAAAATTATTCAAGCTAATGGGAAGTACCTATTTATTTGAAGGATGTTTAACAATACATATTTACTTGTTCATTTAGAAATATTAATTAAGGACTCAATTGGCTATTTCCCTTGTTTGATGCTAGAATACTTAAACTTAATTATTTGTTGGTCGATCATAAAGTTATATCTAGCTCCCAAGAGTTTTTATTTAGTATTTTACTGATGAATTCTCTGATAATGAATCATATTTTTTATGACTATTGGTTTTAATCTTTAATTCATTAATGTAATTTGCTCATTATGAAAAGTGAAGTTGCTTCTAATTTTTTATTTTTCTTTCCTTGTATGTACAGTTCAGAGAAGTGGAGTCTTAATTCAAGATTCTCACTAATAGAGTCTCAAAATGAGACTTGACGTTAGCTCTCATTTGAGCAAAGAGTCATATTTTATATTCTTAAGCCAAACTGGCTAGTAGTCTAGTGCTTTCTTCTTACCTTAAAGTTTTACATTTTGTGCAGACATACATAGATATTGTTATCTTTTGACTAACATTTCACACATTAGTTTTTAGTGTTTATATTTATTCTTGCTTCGTTTGTGTTTGGGTTTGCTCAAATTAACTAGGATGCGATAGGAGATAGTCTCCCATGCCCTTACCCCTTCAGATTATGGATTTGACATAGTTATTCAGCTTAGACATTTGATTTATTTTTTGATAAAAAATATAGATTTTTAGGGTAAAATGTGGGTGAAATGTAGGGTTTCTAATAGCCAAAATCAATGTTTTTTCTATGTGCAAAATACAGCTTTGCTAGTAGCTAAATAATATAGCTTTTGGTGTTAAAATGTTCTGCTTTTCAAGAGTTTAGAATTTATAATTTTTAGAGCAGAATGAATCTTATTATTAGTTTTTTTAAACTGTAGATTTTTTTTTATGTAAAAATGATTTTGAGTACAAATGTAACTTTTTTTAGATCTTAAAAGTATTGCTTTGTTTGGAAAAAACCATACCTATTAAATAGTTTTAACTTGCAGATTTTTTAGATTACAACACACACTTCAAATGATAAAAAAATTATTTTTCAAAGAAAAGAAGTTGTGAAAGGCTGTTGGAAATTCAGCAGTAGGAAAATCTTTGTTGAACGAATATTATAAAAAGATTTTTCGTAGATGTTTGAATATATTTATATTTTACTGGAATCGAAACAAGCTTTATTATTTTTACCAACCCATTTAGTCTTATAATAAATATATTTCTTTTAATCTAAATTTGGGCGGTTAACCAAATCTAGTGGAACTAATAAGATTCTTAACTCCTTCGCTTTTAGATAATTTGAACCCCTTACTTTTAATAAACTATGTTAAGTAGATAGTAAAATAAAGTCTTTATTAATTTTAATCATTTTATTTATAATAGATATTCTAATTCACCATAGAATTAATTATGTGGCGACTTCCTTAATTAATTTTGAAGTTTCTAATATGTTGGAACAACTTAATTTGATTCATGCTAAAATGGTGTGTAATGATTTTGAGATTTCGCTGAGGATAAAGGTTCTAACCATAATAGACTTGAGTTAATTAATAAGGTTTATTTTCATATTTCTTTATTTTTACCTTAGACACTTTATGTGTTTATCATGTTTAGGTAATATATTATTTTATTTATTATTGATTTATAAAATTGTTTGTTTGTTATTGCTTTGTAAAAATTGTCATTTCATTTATAATCCTTCCAATTGGGAAATTAACAAATCACATGTACAAGCGAGGTGTATTTTACGCACCCGCAAACTTTTGTTTTAAGATTTTAAATTTTAAGAGAGTTGACATATATAGGGTATGTCTGGATCTATCTATGTGACTGCATGGCTTTCTCACTCGAGTAGTCCGCTCGAGTATTTTCTATCTAGTAAACCAACTATTAGTATACTTAGGATAGGGATAACCCAAAACTTCTCAAGAAACATGCATCATGAATCCTTGGTATATTAAGTCCATTAGCAAATCTTATACAAATGCCTGAGTGGGTTCACAACCCCGAATGATGCCTATCATTTATATGCTCATTATTTGAGGAATAGTTGTGCAAAATGCGGATAATTTACTCTAAATTAACCAAATCTTAGGAGGGTGGGTGTGTCTAACCTTTTTATGATGCAGATAATTATGAAGATCTTGAGGCTTAACCTTGATAACGTCATGAGACAAAGAATCTTTTATGTGATGAAGAATAATAAATATCTTTATTGTATTTTTCCTTTTCTTTTCTATTTTGCCTATAATAAAGTTTAAGTCTATCTATGTATTTATTTTAAAAATAAATTTATTTAATTAATTAAAGAGCAATGTGATGACATTTTGACACATTTATTTTTTAATATACGTTAGGCCTTCTTCCAGAGCCACCTTATATCGGGATGCTTCATTTCATATAATTGTGTTGTGTAAATATTTTCTTGCTTACTTGCTTGCTGTTTGACCTATGTGAACTTATTTGCAACATATTCTACTTGATATTTACTAATTTTATCTTTATTTTTCATAATTTTTAGAGAAGGGAATTAAATTTAGATTTATTTATCTCTTTACTTGATTACTCATTGCAATTTTATATGTCTTACATCACGTTCACAATTTAATTATATAATTATATAATCAAAATAATTTCGTACTTATAACACTTAAGTAATTTTAAAACATTTTTTAGTCTTATAATTATCTTAAGTCGCCCGAACTCTTAGTGCTTCAATTAAAGTTTCTTTTTGTTTTCATTTTTACTATCATTTATAAGGTTCAAATTCTTTCTTTAAAGTTTTAACGAGTTTAATTTCTCACTATTTTGAAATTCTTACTTCGAGTTTATCAATACTCGTTTCTGTAACTTTTTGTAAGAATTTCTTTCTACTCTGTCAAAATTGGCAAAATCCTTCACAATTAGGTGTAATATTTTACACGTCTATTTTTCATAAGTTAAATCACCAAATCTGGATAGATTCATAGAAAATTCAAATTCTTAGAGTTTTACCTTCTCAAGATCCTCCATATACCACCTTTAAGGGTGTAATCTTCTATTTTTAATGATAGAACATTTAGCTCGTAAATTTCATGCTTCGTTGTATCTATTCAGTACTTACTCTATGTTATGAAACTTTTGATTTTTCTCTCAGTTCTTTCAATTTATAATTGATCTTTGCATCATTTGTTTATTTTTAAATTGATATGTGTCAAAATTTATTTTCACAAACGGCCAAATCACACTTGACAACATTTATTTAATTTTCTATGTTAAAGTTATCAAGATTGATCTTTCCTCACTTATTTCAAATTTAAGTTTTGATATGAAAGTTTAGAAAATCATATTGGCAGGCATTGCCTTCATCCTTGATAATTTTTAACTAGCTAATTCTAGATTAAAATTTTGAGTCATTTACAATCTTGTCTTAGCAAAGTTTAGTTCTTATGAGCTTCATTTCCTTATTAATTAGCTTATGTTATCTTGAGCTTATATGTAATACCCAAAATATCAAAGCTAAGATTGAAACCATGATTCAATTACATATAGAACTAGATTTTATGTTTTGGTAGTATGAGAAGTGATTTAGACATGTATTAAGTGCATAAGTAACTCCTAGCTCCGAATTGAGTTGAAACCTTCCTTACATTTTAATTTCTTGTATACAATATTTGTATAAAATATTTCTATAATCAACTTCAAATAATCATAGCTCATAAATTATGAGGAGTTTTTGAGCTCAAGACCCACCAAATAAAGGTCTTTTAGTCTTCTTTCTAGCATATCTAGTTTCTTGTTAATCCGGTTCTGGAGCTAAGAGTTATGTCTATTTTAGTGAAGTACTATCCAACAGTAAGATATTACAAAAAAACCCATGACCGTATGTATATAGTAAAATAGTACAATACCTTCATCTAAATGAACAAGCCCAAAAACATTAAGGTTGAGAAATATACCTTGTAGCCATGAAAGGAACTCACGATCATGGTAAAAACCAATGATCATTGGTAAGATCATGGTTCACAAGGTTGTTTCATCTTAGAAATTCATTTACAAACCAATGAACGATCTTGGGATCATCTCAAGAGCCACCCCTCAGATAATCTTATGAGGTCACCACCTACGATCAGGGGATGGTTCATCCACCACACTCCTTAAATTTTTAAGTTATGTCTTATGAGGGGCATTTTAGTGTTTTTCCATTATCTAAACCCTAACCTACATTGTTTAAGCCAACCCTAAGTTTGGTTATATAGCATAAATTACCCTAATCCCCTCATTACCTTAAAATTCATTCGACACTTAGCCAAATACAGAGTAAAAGGAGATTAGTTTCCCCAAAGGCGAAATTTTGGGTTCCTCAACGTTAATATCCAAATCCAAAGGTTTCACCAGGGTTTTCACTCTCAGGTATTTGGGATTTTGTCATTGGATTTCCTTTCCACACATTGGGTCCAAAGTTAATTCAATCCCACAGTTTAATTCATTCTCCTAGTTTAGGGTTTTCATAAAAGTATGAATTCCCTTGTGTTTCAATTTATTTCTTGAATTAGGCCATGAATACATGATTTCCATGAATTTTAGTATCTTTACATACTCATAACTATTAACTTTAAATATATTGGTAAATTCATGATTTTGGACCTGGGTTATGGAATTCCTTATCTTGTACAGAATATAAAATTGCCACAACTAGTTGCATTTTTTTAGACATGGTAGGTTATGAACACTCGATAACTTAGGATATTATGAATTTAAAGTTGAATACTCAATACTTCAATTTTCATGATTTATAATTATTTAAGATAAAACACTTATCTTTCAGTTTCGGATCAATATTATCGAGCATTTTGGTATATCAGTTTATATTAAGTTGGGAGTAGTACTTAGCCCCGAGCGAACACAGGGATAAAGGTTCACCCGTCAGTTAGGCTGGAACCTTTTGTAGAAGTACCTAAGTTCCAGAACTACAATGCTATTATACGTTCTAACAAGTTACCCATTAGACAAGGCTTGATACCTTAGTCCTTTTAAGACATCAGTTTAGTAGATTCATGTTAGTCAATGTTTGTACCTTTTGTAAGGATTGATTAACATAGTTCAGACTCAGACATTGCATGACCTTGTATTTATTTATACGTCATGTTATTATTTAGTTACATTCTTATTGCTTGGTGATTGCATCAACATACATCTTTCATATCCATGCTCTGTTTATCATGTCATGTTCAACATATATAGTGTAGTACTTATTTCACATGCTTAGTACATTCAAAGTAATAGCAGTATACTTTTTTACACTATATTATTTTATAATATAGGTTCAGACACTCAATAGCTAGCTTGAATTTAGTATGATTCCTACCACTTCAGCAATAGAGTTAAGGTGAGTCCTCATCATTCGAGGACAAGATTTTAGTGTTTTCTCTTTCAGTATTATTTAGTTTCATACAAGTAGAGTTAGCATGGGGCTTGTCCCAATAACTCATCATATTTAGAGAATTTCAAATAGATAGATAGATTATGTTTTCAGTTTATGGTTTGACATTAGTATTGAGGTTTTTTAAATATTATTTCCATAGTATTTAGATTTGTCAGCTTCCGCTTCAGTGATTCTCAGTTTATTTTAGCATTCTTAGTATCATGTCAGACCATGAGTTATCTTGAGGACACTTATAACTCTAAGCACTATGTTATATCTAGGAATTAGTCTCCGGTTATGAAATTATATCCCTTATGGGACTCGATTCATTGGTTTTTTAAATACATTTCTAAATGATTAACTCTTAGCTTTCATATACCTATTTTACGCGTACCTAGTATTTTATTTTCCTTCAAAAGGTTGAGTTTAGTGAAAGTTAATGTAATGGTGATATAGCCGATCAAATTATTATGATTGACCTTGTTGAAGATGAGTTGGATGCTAAGAGCCAAATCATACCAAGATAAAGTTTCTAAGTTAGAGACAAAAGTGCACAAATAGAGCAAGAAATTGATAGTATGAAAGTAATGATTGTCGACCTTAGGAACCCATTCATTAAAGATTCAAAAGCATACTCACCCTTTAACATTACTGCATTTCCTACTTTTGATTGTAATGTCCAACTCTTCTCAACATGCACTTATTTTTTCCAAAAAAGATATTCAACAACCTGGCAGAGACAAGCAAGGGTTAATAAAATAGTGGAAGACATTTCAATGTTAACACTAATTAAATTTCCTTTACAAATGAGGTCAATTTAACTTTTGAGGTGAATTCTTGAGATTACAATGTATGATGGGAAAGATAGTCCCATAGACCACCTGAAGGAATACATTGATTTAGTATTAATTATTAGAAAAGACTATGTGTCACGACCCAAAATTAAGGGTCATGATCCCACTTGCTACGGAGTACCTTGACAAGTAAGCCTATCACCCAAACTGATAAGCAAAAAGAAGAAAAGACAAAAAAATATCCCTAATGTAAGGCTTTTAGAATGAAGAACCATATAAAATAATAAGTGTGATGATAACACCCAAGATAAACCTCCTCTCCTAAGATGATTGCAGTCGCTATCAAATATAGTAACCCAACAAAGGTTGGGCTCGAATCCTAAGGGAATACGTGGACTTGTGGATCTCGAATGTTGTAATCAATGGGAAAAAATGGTAAAAATAAATTAAGGGATTTAAATAGAAATATCAAATAAGGAGAAAATATCAACTTCGATTATAATCAGTATTGGTGAACACTAGGATTGTGTCCCCCCTGGATTCTTAACTCTGTAGGATTATTATTCTTTGTTGAACCAACTCTTTACCTTGCATGCAGAATCGATAAGTTATATACCTTCTACAATCTTTTAGACTAGTAGAAGGATTTCTCCCTTTACGTTTTCAATGTCAGGATGTTTCCTTACTAACCTTTATCTTGATATCGATTAATTATTACCTTTTAAGTCCTATTTATTGGATGAAATCTAACCATCTTACTAAGATAAACCCTACATGCATGGATCAACAGTTAAACTCCAAATTACTATTGTCATTATCTTTTCCTAGTCACTACTCCTCTTTTGGAGAAAGTAACAATAATCTAGGAGGGATCCTAACGTTGGCCACCCGTTAAGAAAACTATTATATTGAAGATAAAACAATATATACATAGGTATCAGTTCAGAACAACTACAACACTTCCCCTACTTCATCAATCTGCCAGGATTTCCCCAACCCTAGCTATGGGTTTTAGCCGGTCATTCTTGTGAAAAAATCATTAACATTCATAATTGATAGCATAGGTGAAATCAAAATGATAAGAAGTAGAAAAACCCATAACCGTAACAGAATTAATGAACCAAAGTCAATACAAAAGAATCCTAAGATAAAAAATCAAATCTTGGAATCAAAATATGTTTGTGAGTATAAAATTACATTCTCCATTCTAAAAAGTACATAAAGGGTATTTATAGTACAAGAGGAAAACTTAAAACAAAAGCCTAAACAAAATAGGAGAAAACTGGGTCGATGGCCACATCTGGTCTGTACCTATTCTCTGAACCTGAGACCGGGTAGTACCTATGGTATGTACCTGTGATCTGGCACTGGACGTAGGTAGTACCTGCGATCCAAATACTGGGAGTTAGTACAGGGTGCAGGTAGTAGGAACAAAAATCCTGCAAGTTCCACTGTTGGAATTTTAGACTTCTGGTACTTGCTTTGCCTACATATGGTTCGTAGGTCCTACTTCCAGTCCATATGTTGAATTAGTAAGTTTTAGGAGTCATATTTTCAGATCTTCTTCGATTCACGAATATTCTTTGATCATAAACAAGACAAAAACCATTTCGACCATCCATAATTGCTCTAAAAGGTAGCCAAAGATACCTTTTTTCACCCTTTTCACAAACATAGCATCTAAAACATTGTTTTCTTCAAAACATACCCAAAATAGATCATATCTAACAAAATAGCCTAAAAAACATGCATATTTTCCTTATTTTAAGCATAAAAAATGTTGTATTCCTTTAGCACATCAATACCCTGAACTTAGAATGTTTGCATGTCCTCAGTCAATAAAACACAACAAAAACAAAAATGATGCTTAACTAGGAGAATCTAAGCTATTCAAGGCAGTCAGTCATCACATTAAGTTCAAATCATAACCCCCGTCCAATCTCACTTTTTAAAACCAACTGTGTGAGAATATGAAGCACAATGATGTGACATAAAGGAATTAAGTTATGGCATTACATTAGCAATACACAACCATGCGTATATACAAGTTACACTATCCAAACAAGTAAGCAACTAGCAATACAACCTATGTACCCTCACATTAAAGAAGTCCCACTCACCCATATATGAAATCAAGAATGTCAATACAGGGATGATAAAGAGACACTCATTCTCACATAAGAAGTTACAACCAATGTATGTCAAATACCATCGGCTTGCCCTTATTTTCTTTACCTTAGGATTCAGATAGTTAAGTTAGGATCACTATAGGGATTTTTTTGGATTGTAATATAGCTTAGGGGATGGTGTGATACAATGGATATTTAAAATGAATAAGCCTCTTTGGAAATATACTAACTTTTGGGGTCACAATTACTATCCATTTTCCTTTTTATTCCACCTTTATTTTGCCCTTTAATTACTTTATGCACATTTAGACTGGGTGTGGTTTCTTTAATCTTTCTTTTTCACAATCTTTATAATTTTTCTTTTCTTTTTTTTTGCTTTAATTTTTTTCCTACCATACCTAGCCCTATTTTCTTTTTCTCTTATTTTACCTTTCCTTATACCCACTATTTATTAAGCACCCCTATGATAGCCACCCTCAACTTAGGTGATTTTCTTGAGTTGAGTTGGACAATGTCTAAAGAGGACCATGGCCAAACAAGTTCATTGTAATATGAATGTGATAGTGAAAGGTGAAAACAAAGAAATAGACTATAATGTTCAAAACAGGGATCAAGGGATACTATTTCACACATGGAAGGTCATTTAGGCTAAAAGTGGACTAATATAAAAAAGGGTCTATGATTCTTTCCTAACCAACTATCCTACAACCTAGGCAAGACTAACCGGGAATGTTCTAAATTCAACACACAGAGGGAACTAAGTGGTATCTCACACATAATGAAATAGAGTCAATATTACAAGCTCCCACCTATCCGGTTCATGCAATTATTAGTAAGTGATTATCATGTCTCTAATACAAATACCATAACAATATCCACAATATTCACATATATATACATTCACATGGTTCTTAAACATAAAATTTAGAGGGGTATCATTTTTCTTAAAAATCAATAGAAACATGAATACTTCCCTAAATACTTAAAAATCTCCTAATTACACAAAAAACATCACAATACAAAATAAAACACAATACTACCAAAACTAATCCTACGTATGCCAGTTCTGCAACCATACTACGGCCAACAGGAAAATAAACACAAAAACAAAAACTCATGGCGGCATGTAATGCCCACCACCAACTAAAAATTATGCATTGTCTTCAATGCACTAAAATAAAATAGAGGGAAGTGAGAACATACTTAGGATGCACTAGGAGATTGAATCATGATCATCCCGAATGAGGGTATATCCATTGGTGAAGGCCATAGTGATGATAGTGCACTATGAGAAGATGTATCTGCATCTATCTTTGCATGCCTCTGCCTATTAAAAAATGTAGTCTCTATCGAATTATGGGTGGCCATTTTTAGGGTTTGCTCATATGGCCTACCTAGATACTGCAATCCCCCCTTTCGGCAACTCTTGGTCCGAACTATGGGGACCGCTATATTATTCTTCATGAATAAATCAAAGTGTCTGGGACCATGTGAAGGTAATGGCTGAATAATGGGTATATAACTAGAGGGATAGCTAATATGTGGCTCTCAGTAAGAGAGCACACCTCTGCTCTAAGTAGGTCCACCTTCTCCCTAATATCTTTTAGATCTGGCATCTAAATCCTACTTAATCGGGATAATACTTGAGTCTCAAGAGCATCTATCTGTGTATGGAACTCATCTTGTAGCTCTAACATCACAGCCCAGTGCACAGACGATAGTCTAGCCTCAACCATCTCTAGTGTAGTCCAAACACATGGTCGGATCTGCTCATATAACATTTCCACTTTAGTCTTAACAATCGGTTACTGAATGACCGCCACTTCTATTCTCTCCTCAACACCTGGTATATCTGGCACACTTACCTTTGAAATAATATCCTCATCAATAGTATGAATCATAGACTCCACTCACATATCGTCTGGTTGCTACCTTGTCATACTCACGTCAAAGACTACTTGCTTATCATTCAGTTTGAAGGTACTCTTCCACAAATCCATATCAATTAATACCCTACCAGTGGATAGGAAGGGTCTACCCAATATAATGGGGGCTTGAGAATTCACCTTATAATCAAGAACTATGAAATGAACGGAGAACATAAGGTATGCCAACCTTACTTTTATGTCACACAAATGACCCATCGATTTCATCATAGATGAGTCAGTCATCAACAACTTTATGGATGTAGGTTTGAGTTCCCCCATCCTCAACAACTTGTACCTGCCTATTTTCATCATATTTACTCTTAATCCCTAGTCATAAAAAGTCTGCTTAACATTGAAAGTCCCAATAGAAAATAGAATGGTGACTGCTTTGGGATCCTCCTTCTTTTTTAGTAATGGTAAGGAAGGGGTAACACTATAAGGGTGAACATAATTATTGGGCTCGACGACCCAATCCTTACTACTATCATAATCAAAATAATCATCATTTCATGTCGACTTCTTAGACTCTGCCTCAGGTATCTCATCACTCTTAGTGCTATCAATTTTTAACTCATTAATAGTAGGTATGTAGGGATTATCAATAGTGGTTCCATAATTAGTGGAGATATCTAGATAATAACTGACATTATAAGGATTCTACACCGTGTTACTTGGGAGAGTACCCGAATGCCTTTGATGAAAAGTGGCAGATATCTGTAGCTGCTTGATAGCCAATATATGTGACTCAACCTTCTGGTTCAAACCTAAAATATCATCCTTGATCTCTTTAAGGCTAGCCTCCTGACTTTCTTTCCCGTTCACCAGTTTGGTTAGATTTTCTTCCATTCTTTATTCTATATCTCATTTGCTAGCTGGAATGTACCTGTATCCCTTTTCATTGCAATTATCTCTCTTTCTCTATCCCTACTGTTGTCTCTATATATGTCATAATAACTCTAACCTTGGTTCCCTTTTCCTTGGGATCAGAAACTTTCTAACTGACGATTTGAATACCTAACCTCCTCTTTTAATGCAGACTCATAAGGTATGGAAGCTATACCTTGTGAAGCTATTGTATGAACTTTCTCACAAAATTTTATTGCAAACTGCTTATCCAGAATCCTAAGACCAGTCCTCAAAAGCACAATCTCTTGAGCCATAGAATCATCAGCTACTCTCTTGTAACTGGGGGCACCAATAATATAATTTTCAGGACATTCTTCTGCCTCCTGAGTTTTCCATCCTTAGTTATTTAGAGAGATCTTATCCATAATACCAAAATATACCTCCTAGCGTAGTCTCATAAAAGCACCACTAGAGATAGTATCTACCATAGCTCTAGAACAAATGGCCAGGGCTCAATAGAATAACTCCATTAAGTTCAACCCTAAAATCCGATGGTTGGTCACCATATTTAACTTCTTCTTGAACCTGAACCATGCTTCATACATAGATTCTGACTGTAGCTGCCTGAAATTATAAATCTCATCCTTCATCTACAACATAATGGTTGGAGAAAGAACCTATTAAAGAATTTCCTACCCAACTCATTCAATGTAGTTATAGATCCTCTTGGAAGTTCCCCTAACCATAAAGATGTTTCTATAGTAAGAGAGAAAGGGAACAACCTCAATCTAAGTGCCTTTTGATTCACCACTGGATATGTATATGAAGTGAAAATTCCATTAATATTTGCTAGATGTATGCTTATGTCATCTGTAGGTAGCCCCACAAACATACCCTTCATGCATAATAGCTGGATTATAGCACTGGTTATGTTGAATTTAACTCTTAGGGGCAAAATAGGAGGAATAATAGGACCAGTCTCCATCGTATCAACATACCCCAAATCCACTTCATCATCCTAATATGGTTGCGAGTACTGGTATGGTAGGATTACATGGGCTTGGCCACCTCAAAATCTATTCTGGTTTCCATAGAGTACTACTTGGTGCTCTGCTTCCTGTCTCTGCATAGCTAACTCTGCCGCTCGAACTATTCGTTGAGCATCTTCTACTTCCCTCCTCTTATTTTCAACTTGAGCTAACAACACCTTCATCTTCTGGTCAATAATATGCTGAACTCCTTCAGGAGAAGAGGGAGGTATATCATCATGAACCCCTTCATGAAGATTGTCTCTCTATGATTCTGTCATCTTACTAGGTGTTTGCAAGATCCTCTATGAATTTGGATTCACTGGAGTAAGGGACTTCCACTAGTCTATGTGTTAGGCATACATCGATATGTACCCAACTAAGAACAAAAAAAAAGGATAACACGTAAACTGCAACAACCTCAATTAGCAGCTCAACACTATATTCACCGGCTACAATGCTAAAATTTGATAATGCCAAAGCTATACCTCCTCACCAAAGATAATTACGGCCGCTATCAAATATAGTAACACAATAAAGGTTGGGGTTGAATCCCAAGGCAATACATAGACTTGTGGATCTCAGATATTGTAATCAACGGGCAAAAAATAGGAAAAGTAAATTGGTTTTTTGAAAGGCAATATTGAACAAAGAGCAAATATCAACTTCAATTGTAATCAGCACTGGTGAACACTAGGATTGTGTTCCTCTTTGCTTCTTAACTCCATAGTCTTATCGTGCTTTGTGAACAAACCCGATACCATCTACAGTCTCTTGGACGAGTAGAAAGATTTCACCCTGTACATTTTGAATCTCAGTAGGCCGCCTTACTAACCCTTATCTTGATCCCAGTTAACTATTACCTTTTAAGTCTCTAGTTATTAGATGAAATCTAACCTTCTTACTGAGATAAGACCTAGAAGCATGGATCGACAGTTAAACTCTAAACTACTGTTGTCTTTATATTTTCTTAGTCACTACTCCTTTTTTGGAGTAAGTAGCAATAATCTAGGCGGGATCCTAAAGTTGGCCACCCGTTAAGAAAACTGTTATGTTTAAAATAAAGAAATACATACATGGTTATCAGTTCAGAAAAACTATAATGCTTCCCCTACTTCATCAATTCACCAGGGTTTTTAAAACCCCAGCTATGGGTTTTAGCCATATATTCTTGTTAAGAAATCAATAACATTCATAATTGAAAGCATAGGTTATGTCATAACGATAAGAAGTAGAAAAACCCACAACCATAATAGAATTAATGAACCAATGTTAATACAAGAGAATCCCAATATCAAAAATTGAATCTTTTAATCAAAATATGTTTGTGAGTATCAAAAGTACATTCTCCCTTCTAAAAAGTACATAAAGCGTATTTATAGTACAAGAGGAAGTGCTAAAACAAAATCCCAAATGAAATAGGAGAAAACTTGGTTAGTGTCCACATGTGGTCTATACCTGTACTCTGACCCTAAGAGGAGGTAGTACTTACGGTGTGGCACTAAGTACAGGTAGTACCTGCGGTCCAGACACTGGGTGTAGGTATAGGGAGCAAAGATCCTGCAGGTTCAACTTTTGGGATTTTGGACTTTTGGTACTTGATTTGCCTGCATGTGGTATGTAGGTCTTACTTTTGGTCCACATGTTGGCTTAGTAAGTTCTGGGAGTCATCTATTCAGCTATTCTTCGATTCTCAAACATTCTTTGATCATGAACAATTCGGAAAACATTCTGAACTTACATATTTACTCTAAAGAGTAGCCAAATATAGCTTTATTAACCCTTTTCATGAACTCCACATCTAAAATAGGGTTTTCTGTAAAACATACCCAAATCGGATCATATTTAACAAATTAGCCTAAAAAACTTGCAAATTTTCCTCATTTAAACGTTGAAAGTGCTATATTTTTAAAGCACAGCATGCAAAAATAATATAATAAATAATACAACCATAACTCCCAAAACTTGATGTCCACAGTATAAAAATGAATCTAGTACAACTCGAATCCAAAAAAAATACAGAAGATGTCCAAATACAAGAGAAACTCTATCTCTAAAATGTAAGTAAATACATAGTCTATAAAAAAGGTAGCAGGATACATCTGAACACTTAAAAATCAATCACTACCTCGAAAGAACTAAATATCGCCCATTTCAACCAAGCTAGGATGAACTCGTATTATGACTTGCATCGAAAGGGAACTGTAGGCGTGAGTACGATCCACTTGTACTCAATAGATATCATAGGCCAACTAATCAAAGTAGATAATGAAATATATAAAATACACATAAAGGGCACGTCTCCTGCAATAAAAAAATATCCCACAACAGTAGCCCACACTGCTTGCACTAATAGTTTTAATATATCAGATATATTTGCAACAATAATAACCAGATAGAATACAAGTTTACTTCATATCACATACAAGTAGAAATAAGGGAGAACATGTATATACAAGATCATCAAGTATAAATATCAGAAGATAGATCAAATAGTTATATGACAAATCAGTATGGCAATTCAATCATAACATAAACACTATAAAGTAAGTGCAATGTATAAGATGATGATGATGCACGAGGTTGTCGCACAACCTTCGTATACACCTATGGTGGCAAGCTATCACGATCCAAACTAGGGTCTGGTCGTGATGGGTATCTCAAGTTCAACAAAAACCGGAGACCATTCCCTGCACCTACCTAAAGAAAACAGAATACCATTTACAGTGGATAAATTCTGAACATATAATAAGATATCATAGTATAAGATCAAAGAATTTAGGACATGTCTATAACCGATAACCGATAACCAACCAAAGAAACCATCCAACATCACCTAAGTAAATAGTAATATCCACAAAGCCTTCTAATAAAACCAAAATAAATAAGGTGTCGAGATATGCCTACGACTATGACAATAACAATGAAAATGTTAATATGAACTCTTCAATTCTAGTCTATGAAACAAAGATAAAATGACCAAGTCTTCTGGATAATGGAAGCTCACGACTTCACCACCAACGATTGATAAATCGAGTAGATCCATCTAACACTATGCAGTAAAAATAGAAGTATCTTGGTGCCTATATCGATGGGGATACAACGTTTGGAGATGGTTAGTGGGTTGAGCACTAGCATGTAACTCAGGGGTGGGGGATAAAATAATTCCATAAGCAGCATTTTCAAAATCATTCAAGATAATTAACATAATAATATATACACATTTAAACATCTCATGCCGAGAAAGAGAATAAGGCTTATAGCATGAAGTAAAACATTATCCTAGACTATATAGCTCCACTATTATAAATAGGCACCTAAGGGCTATATGGTTTCAGCTTTCCATACTAAAAGGGCCCCATTGTATGTTAGCCACATGAACCAGAGGTATCAATAAAGAATAGGGAATGCCATGACCCCACGTTAATCCAAGATACAAATATATCAATAGTGTGACCTATGCAGATAGGTTATCAAGACCAAACCTCATATCAATAAACATGTGTTTCCAATTCAAGTCTTCTAAGTCCCACACCTTCACGACTTTGCTACATAACCCTCATTAAGCCTAATTTTAAGCAATTTTCACATAACCCATTTATTAATCAATGAAACAATTCTTAAGGCACACTATGGTTATCATCATACTCTTACAATTTAAAGATTATCTCTATGCCAAAACAATAATATTAACTTGGTGGGATGCCTTGACCCTTTTAGTTCATTAAATCAAATCATAGACAAACAGTCTTTCAAAATCTATGTTCATTGTTTAATCATTAATGTAATGCAATATCATAGGTGAGTAAGTCAAACCAATTGACAATTTCACAATCCAAAGCCATTTACATAAGTGGGTTGAGGGGACACAACTATTGAAAACCAATTCCAATTTCAAAATACCAATTTTGGGAGAAACCATGAGCCCTTAGTTTATTCACCATCGCCATGCAACCCATAGGTCCAAAACCTCAAATAAATCATATATAATGCATAATAAATCATGGAAAAATAATTTAAGAGTCAACCATAACAAAATCCTCAACCATATGAAAAACCACATTCAAAACCCCCAACTAAACTATTTAAATATATGTTTTCATAAAGTAATAATTGGGGAAGAGTAACATGCCTGAAATATCAAGAGTTATGGAGGGAATTTACCCTTCAGAGCTCTAATTGATGAACTTCTTGGAAACCCTAAGTATCTTGATTGAGAGAATTTAGAGAGTTTAAGAGTGTTTTTCATTAGGTTATGAATAAAAAATAACCCCTTAAAGTTCTTTATGGTCGTGGGGTCTAAGTAAGGGGAAAAGGGAATTGACCAAAACACCTTTAATAAAAAGATTGAAAAATCACTGCCAATCATTACAGGTGCCCTTACGACTCACAGGGTCACCCTACAACTCTTATCATCTAGTTGTAGGCTGGACAATGTCTAGGATCCCCAAAACTGACTTGGCTATAAGTTCTACCATATGATTCGTACTTAATTATTAGGCTCGCTTGGCCCATTCGTTGTCAAAGCAGAAACAATTTCAGCATCACACTATGTTGAAACATGGGGGGTTGCACTATACTATGGGGGACCTGGTCCCTTAGAGTTAGACACAGGCAATAAAATAGTAAATTAGTAAAGAAACAGAACATTGCAGAAAATTAAAGAACACAAAGATTTAACGTGGAAATATCCTTGCTCAAGTGAGGAAAACCCATGGCTTTCCCTCACAAGCACTCAATAATTCACTATAATTAAACTCTTGATTACAAGCTCAAATGGGAACCTAACTCTAAGCTTCACCAATTGGTAACAACTCTATTACAAATCTACCTTGACAGCTCTGCCAAAAAATCACCTCAATATTAATTAACTCTAACCAATATCAACTCAGGTAACACTACCTAAGTTCTCTCAAAAGCAGAAGAAAAGCATTAATCCTATAACATGAGCAAATAAATTATATACCAAGATATGACTCAAGAACACACACTCTCTCAGCATACAAAAGCTTGGGACTTAAGAAATATTTGAGTTTTCACCGATTTCTCCCTTGAACAATCACATTACAAAATTAGTGAATTGAGGAGCATTCTTTTCTATTTGTAGCTGGATAATGATTAGGGTAGAAATACGATTAGGCCAGGTGTCCTGAAGGGTACAAGCTCACCTGCACAGTTTGTTACACTAATAGACAAAACTACATAGGACAGTGATAGCTATACAGAATTCATGAACACCCAAGGACCTGTCCCATGTTGTCAGTTGATCAACATCAAAACAAGACATAACACAGTAGTTTGGTTACCAAAGACACCATATGACACATTATGAGACCCTACGACTCGTAGGGTTTAAGTCATATTAAGGGTTAAAACTCCATGCCATCATACTGGCCATTCTATTATTAGGTCCATAAGACCCACCAAGACTCCCTACGACTCATAAGGGGAGAAGCAGTCTCGGCAGTGATAATAAAATTTTAGAAATTTTTAAAGACCAAAATTTGGGGTATTACATTCTCCCCTTCTTAGGATAATTCTTCTGTAACGCCCCAATATCTCATCCTAAGGCATCACACGGTGCTTAAGGCTACAAGTAGCCCCAAGCTAACCCTTTGTCATGGAGTTTAGGGACTCTAGGAACTTGGGAGTTTCTTCTAACCAACTTAAACCATGTGAGCTGATATGGAGTCCAACATCTTGCCCACGTTGGGGAGAGCTATTCTACCCTTGTCATTGGTATAGAACCTTAACTTTAGTGATCACTATCTTAACCAACTTGGGGTAAATCATAATCCTACGATGGCTCATAGTTCTGGGACATGAGACCTTGGAATCAAGACCAACTTGGTGCTAAATACTACTCCCTTACTTAGGCTCAGAACTTTTAGGAAATCCATCTTAAAATAGTACAAGGATGTATAGAGAAAGCCAATTATACTTCTCTTTGCTTTAAATCATAAATACTGCGGATTCCTATTTTAGCATAAGATTCAAAGATCAACTTTCTTCCTTGAAACATGGTAAACAATCATTAAGGAGGCTTAAAATCATGATCTTATTAAAATATCAAGGCTAAATATTAGGGATTAAAGCCCATATTTCAAACTTATGTTAAAATACCAAAAGGTTCATGCTTGATAATGTAATTATTGGTAAATCAATTCAAAATCTAGAAAAAATATGATCATGTACCTAAATATTCTAAAGTAGATATGTAAATCAATATTCAAATCACTTAAGGTATCAAAATCATGCAATTAGCAATAGGGGGTATAAACCCTAACTTAAATTTCATGGAAATCATATCAATATTCAGAAATTTGTAACTTAAAGTAAGTTTTTAGGCATAAGGATGGAAGATTTATCCTTGTTCAAAACTCCATATACCTTATTTGGCTTGATTCAATGGAAAAAGATGACCTTTGAAGCTTTGAGAATGTTCTCGGAAGATTTTCTTGAATGCTCTTGAATGGTGATACTTGATTCTAGAGTTTTCTTAGAGAAGGGTTTGTATCTAGTTCTTGGGGATTAATCTTGAAAGAAACCCTAATTTGATATTATAGGTGAATATGATGTTATAATCTTTGATCGGGTGTTAAAAAGTGTGGAAAAAGACCCAGAACCCTTTTAAAAATGCCTTTAAATCGTTGAACAGAAGTTGCGATGGCTTGGGCGACGGTCTATCACAGGATTGATGGTCTGTCGGCCTGCCCATCGTACTTGGGCTAGAACGGGGACTTACTGCCTTAGTTGTGATGTCTTGGGCGATGGTTCATCGCTGACTAGATGTTCCATCATCCCTCTCTTCAGACTTTAGATAGTGAATGGGTTTACTGCCTCAGTTACGACTGCTTGGGTGACGGTCTTTCACTAGAGTAATGGTCCGTTGGCCTGCCCATCGCTCCTGGGCAGTTCGGATAGCTCTTATTATAACGACCATAACTTTTTACCCTAATACCGAATTTAGGCGAAATTGGTATTGTTGGAAAGCTAATTCAATTTCTCATATGATAAACATTATTAGACTTAGGAAATTATCCTTTAATCTTCTAGAGACTAAATTAGTCTTAAGGAAAGTTTGGGGTATTACATCTTCTGTGAATGATGAGACAAGGTATCCCTTAGCACGATTTAACATAGAAACACACCCACTCTTACCTTTAACAAAGATAGAAAACAAAGATACCAAGGAATTCACAATTTCCATAAACAATGTTAGTAAACAAAGATGCTAAGGAATACATATACCTCTTGCACGATTTTCCAAAGTGGGAAACAAGAATGGGTATTTGAACTTCATGTCCTCTTCGACTTCCCTAGTAGCTTTTTTATGATTTTGATTTCTCCATAGAACCTTTACCAAAGCCACACCCTTCGCACACACTCAACAAACTTGTTAATCCAAGATATCAATCAGGACTTCCTCATAGGATAAGGAATTTGAGATGTCCATACTATTCAAAGGATCAATCAAAGAATGATCACTTACGTATTTCATCCACATTAACACATTGAAGAACAGATGAATAGAATACACAATCTCCTTAAAATATGATATAGACTAACAAAACAAGTATTGAGCTTCCCTTATTTCCAAAATGCATCACTTCCTTCATGGGAGACACCTTAAAGAATACCAAATCACCCTCATCAAACTCCAAATACCTTTGCCTTACATATGCATAGGACTTTTAGCGACTTTGGGTAGTCTTAAGCCTATCCTAAATCACCTTCACCTTCTCCATAGCTTAGTGAACTATGTAGAGACCATACAACCTATTCTTACTAACCTTAAAACACCCAATAGGGGACCTACATCTCATACCATACAAAGCCTCAAATAGAGCCATCCCAACACTTGAGTGATAACTATTATTATAAGAAAAATCAACAAGAGGCAAATGGTTAATCCAACTGCCACTAAAATTGATCACACAAGACCTTAGTATATCCTTCAAAGTCTGTATTGTCCTTTTTGCTTATCCATCCATCTACGGGTGGAAGACGGTGCTAAGGTTAACCTTAGTCCCCAAACCTATTTTAAAGGAATGCCAAAATTAAGAGGAGAACTGTGTACCTCTATCAGATATGATGGAAATTTGAGCACCATGCAACTTTATGATACACTCAATAAAGAGCTTAGCGTAATCTTCCACTGAATAGTTAGTTTTTACTAGCAAGAATTAAGCAGATTTAGTCATCCTATCAATAATGACCTAAATATAATTAAACTGATGGCAAGACCATGAAAGAACAGTAACAAAATCCACATTAATTACTTCCTATTTCCACACAAGAAACTCAATTTGTTGAGATAACCCACCGGGTCTCAAGTATTTCAGTTTCAATTGTTGACAAACCATGAACTTAGCCACATAATTGGACACATCCCTCTTTAGGTTATTCCACCAATAAATTTCTCTCAAATTATGGTACATCATTGTTGAACCGGGATGAACGGTGTACCTCAAATAATGAGCCTCAGCCAAGATCCTCTCATGCAGTTTGTCAATATCGGTAACACACAGCCTACCTTGTTACCTCAAGATACCATCACCACTAATATCAAAGGATATCACCTTCTAGTGACCCACATCATTCTTGATCTACATAAAGTTAGGATCCAAAACCTATTTCTCTTTCACCTCAACACACAGAGATGACTTTACCACTTCTTGCACTATTACACCATCGTCCTGAAAGTCCAAGAGACGAACTCTAATATTATACCAATGGTGGATATCCTTCACCAACTCTTTCTTCTTCTCATTCATATGAGATAAACTTACCATTGACCACCTGCTAAGAGGATCAACAACTATGTTAGCTTTACTAGAATGCTAATGAAGACTCATATTATAGTCCTTGATCAACTGAAGCCATCTTCTTTGCCAGATATTCAAATCCTTCTAGGTGAATACATATTGAAAACTCTTATATTCTGAGAAGATGTCAACCTAAACCCCATACAAATAATAACACCAAATTTTCAAAGCAAAGACCACAGCCAACAACCCCAAGTCATGAATTGGATAGTTATTCTCATAAACTATTAAATGCCTAGAATCATAAGAAACCACCTTACCATGCTACATTAACACATAACCCATCCCCACTTGGGATACATCACAATAAAAATTAAAACCTTCGATACCCTTGGGTAGGGTCAAAATCGGAGCCAAAGTTAACTTGACTTTCAACTTATCAAAACTACCTTCACAAGCATCAGACCATATGAACTTTACCTTCTTCAGAGTCAACTTAGTTAATGGGGCAGCAATAAAAGAGAAACTTTCCACAAACCTCCTATAGTGTAATACGCCATACTTCTCCTAGCTTAAATTCATCTCTAGAACATCAAATATCTTGCTTCAAAGATGAATATATTTTATTCCATGTGAAATTTTAAGATTTTGAATTTTTATCAAATGGTAAATCAAATAAGCTTTCCGTTGATACTAAATTTGACCAAATCCAATACTCAAACAAAGAGTTAGAGTCATTTTAGTAAGATAGTGTACCACCTGGTACTTTAGCGTGTCACGGAGCCAGCCAAAATGGCAATCATCAAAATTTTATGAGCCTTCGCAATTATGGGGCATCGCGCCAAGGATTAATTTTAGAGTTGTCAATTTCCAATGCACCAACGCGATTCCACCGCGTCGTGGTGCCTTTCCAGTTCTCAACCAAGGAGGCAACACAATTTCCACCGCATCACGCTACCAACTAGTTTTGCAATTATCCAGTTTTTAGTAAGCTAATGGAATTCCACTGCATCGCACCAGCATGTGAAATTGGGATTTTTAGATTCTAGTTTTAAATTTTAAGGACCAATTGGTAATTTCCTAAATCCCCAAACCAGTCTATATAAGGGATCTATACCCTAAATAACGTAAATACTTCATTATTCATCAATTTTTCCCCAAATCAAAATATTTTATCTCTTAAGAAGACAAGAACCCTAGCTAAGAAATCAAGAATGAGCCAAAGAATTTCTTCAAAACCTTCAAGAAAGAGTCTTCTAAGGTATGCAGATGTTGAATCTTAGGACCCTTTCACCCAAGAAGCTCACGAACCCTTTTCTAAATTTTAAAGATCTTATGTTTATGAGTTTTAATGATTCATGTGATTTGAAATCGATGTTCATGCTATTATCAAGTTTTAATTCATGCTTTGTTTATGAGGTTTCAAGCTTTGGCCCTAGTATGTGACATTTATGTGATGTTCGTGATAAACCCTTTTCAAGTTGCTTGTTAAGTGATGTATTCACGTCAATTAAGTAGAGAAATTGTTGAGTAAGCAAAGCATTCTTCCCATATGTTTGATAAAATTCTTATGTGAAAGAATTAGAGTCATTATAGCATGTGGACTAGAAATCCCTAATTATGTGCAAACCAATGCATGCCAAGTATTTATTGAAAAGCCTTGGTGAATGAATTGTGATATGATAGCATGAAATTCGCCAATTATGTGCTCTTCAATTCATGCTAATACTTTAATACATACTAAGTGTTTGATGTAAGACCTTGTTGAAGGGAGTATGAGCCAATAACATGTCTCCCTATACTATCACATGTTTATGATTTCTAAATACTTAAAGAGATTTTTCAGTGACTGTGATGGTGAATAAATGTCCATGGTATTGTTTATTCAAGAATGGTTATAATATCATTTAAGCCATGATTCTCAGAACTCAGACATATACAGAAATCTCAGAAATCTCAATAATCTTTGTATCGCTAGTATTCTAGACTCTGTTCAACACTCAGATCAGATCTAGTAGTATTCAAGTATTCAGTTTAGAATTCAGTATCATGTTGTCAGATAACGGGATTCAATAGTATTCCATCAAATACGTAACCAAGTAAATTCAGTGTGACTCAGTTAGGTGATTTGAGAAATATGATTAGTAACTGATTCAGCTCAGTTTAAGTTTAGTTATGAATCAGTTTAGAGTCTTTCAGTTGGGAGTAGCAGCTAGCACCGAGCGAGTATAGGGATGGAGGCTCCCTGTTAGAGAGGTAGTTCATTAGGAGTAATTCCTGAACTATAGAACTGCATAGCCATCGTAGGAGCAGGAGTCACCCGTTAGAATAATGCTTGACTATTATACTGCCTTAGGCTTGATTTCTTATAAGGTTCAACCATTAGAGAGGCTTAACCAGAGTAGATGTCTTTATTCGTGGCTGGTATTGACACCTTTTCAGCTGGGGTTACAGGTTGGACCCCACCAGTTCAGATTTAGAGTATTTTGGTTAAGTGAGCACTCCCATAGTTGCAGATTCAGTGTCAATCTTTAGAGTAGAACTCAAAAATTAAGAATATCATATACAATCACCTATATCAGTAAGGAACTTAGATATTTCTATTGATTCATGGACCACCACTAGATAGGCGTGGTCTCATGTAAAGTTATTTAGTATCAGCATTATCAGATCCAGTAATTACCCGTTAGATAGGCTTGATCTTAGTATCAAATTCAGTTGAGTAATATCATTATTAGATCCTGAGATCACCTATTATATAGGCTTGATCTTAGTCTCAGATTTAGTTGAGTAATCTCATTATCAGATCCAGAGATACCTTATTAGCTAGGTTTTATCTCAGTCTCAGATCAGTTGAGTAATCTCATTATCATATCCAGAGATCACCTGTTAGATAGGCTTAATCTCAGTCTCAGATTTATTTGAGTAATCTCATTATCAGATCTAGAGATCACTCATTAGATAGGCTTGATCTCAGTCTCAGATTTAGTTGTGTATTTTCATTATCAGATTCAGAGATCTTCCACTAGATAAGTTTAATCTTAGACATAATCTTTTTTTATCATTGATAGTAGATTCAGGGATCATCCGTTAGAGAAGTTTGATCTTAGATTCGGTCAGTTGAGAGTAGTAAGCTCACCTTTCAGTTATTGATATGAGTAGATTCAGTTAATCAGCTTCAGTATCATCAGTTATCAAGATTACTCACTAGATAGGACTGATCTCAATTTTAGCACTCAATTTTCTATATTAGGAGATTCAGTCATTTAGAATATCAATATTAGTAGGGAGTTCAGGTGTTAGTAAAGAAGAATCTGAGTTTCAGTATTTTGAGTTGCGATATTTTTAGTTATGGTTTGTCCATTCATGCATATTTCCTAATCCAGTATTCTCATGATTATTCATTTAAGTAATTGTTCATGCATAAGCGCTTGCATTTAGACTTACCTCATCTTCATACTTAGTATATTCCCGTACTGACGCATTTTCACTATGGTGTTTCATTTAACACAATAGGTTCTGAGGCACGAGATCAAGAGAACCCCAAGTAGCTCAGTCCTAGTTAGCAACAGCAGACATAGCCGTGAGTCCTTTTTCATTTAAGGATGATCCTTATTTTATTATTGTATCAGATTTAGTTTATTTTCATCATATGGAGTTAGTTGGGGACATGTCTATCAACTCCATAATTATGATAGTTTATAGGCTTTTCGGGCAAATGTATCAATATTCAGTTTTTAGTTTTGAGTATTCTAGACGTGTTGAGCCTTATGGCTAGCTTTTTCTAGTTTTCTGTATTTATTACTGATATATAAAGTGCTCAAGTATAGATATCAGTAGAGGGTTAACTTTTGGTCCTTTGGGATCATAAGCATCGTGTGACATTCCAGTTCTAAAAAATTGGATCGTTACAAACTTGGTATCATAGCCTAAGGTTCAATAGTGTCCTAGGGAGTCTGAAAAACCTTATCTAGTAGAGTCTTGTTCATGGGTGTGTTGTACGCCTCATCTAGTCATGTCGTACGAGTGAGCATAAGCTCAAGTTGATCCTCAGTCTAATAAACTTCTTTTTTCCATTTATAGAGTATGCCTTCTTGCAGTGATATTGCCTATAGGGTTGATGACCAGCCACCTCAGCCAGTAAATCTTGAGAATGAGATTGTGTCACACGCTGAGTTTTGTGCAACTTTTGATGTGCTAGCCCAAGCTGTGATGACTAATATTCAGGGGAACCGTCAGGGTGTGGCCCCATCACAGCAAGATGGGGGTTCAATCGTAGCCAGAATTAGAGATTTCATGAGGATGAGCCCACCAGAATTCTTTGGGTCAGTAGCAGGTGATGACCCATAGCTTTATCTAGAGGAGGTAAGGAAGATCACCCAGATTATGCATATTTCTGATGAGGAGAGTGTATAGTTAGCATCCTATAGGCTAAAGGATATTGCTCATGATTGGGTATTAATGTGGAAGAGGGGTAAAGGGAAGGATGCAGCTCCCGTGACTTGGCAAGAGTTTCAGGATGCTTTTCTATATAAGTTTTTCTCGCTAGAGATAAAAGAGAAAAAGGTAGAGGATTTCAAAAACCTAAGGTAAGGCTCCATGATAGTAAGAGTATTTTCTTAAGTTCAACTAGTTAGCTAAGTATGCTCTCAACTTGATAGCTGACCCTAGAGTGAGTATGAGTAAGTTTGTGACTAGTGTGTCTGGGTTGGTGTTGAAAGAGTGTACAAATGCTATGCTCAAAAGAGATATGGATCTTTCTAGGCTGAAGATGCATGCATAACAGATTAAGGCAGATAAGACGAAAGAAAGATAAAGAGTGAGTAAAAAAGCCAGAACAGGTAGTCATGGTTTCTCTCAGGTAGGGTCCCAAGGTGGTAACTATTCTCAACATAGTCTGAAGTTGTCAGTCCCAGCTCCATCCTTAGCTAGTGTACCTACACAAAAGTTTGGGGATGTCAGTCATTATGGGGCACCATACCCTAAAGCCCAGACTAGTGCTAGTGGTATTCGTACCTATCTGGTTTGTGGAGAGTATGGCAAGAACCACCTAGGCATATGTAGAGCCAGAAGTGATATGTCTTTTAGGTGTGTAGGCCAGGTCACAAAATGTGAGAATGTAAAGTGCCAGCTCAGGGGGTAGAGAGTTTCATCAGCGGGGTTCCCCTTCCGGTGCCAGTAGTGGTCAGTGTCAGATTAGACTTCATGCACTTTAGACCCACCATGATCAGGAAAGGTTTCCTGATATAGATTCGGGTATGTTATGAGTCCTTCATCTTTATGATATGCATTTTTAGATCCGTTGCTACTATTTTGAGCTTATATGTCAGTATGAGTCATGCATTTATTTTAGATCTCAGTTGATCAATCATGACCCAGTTCGTAGGTGCCCCGTACACCACCCCAATATTTTAGCAAAGTGTTCTTAGAGGGACATATAGTCCCAAGGGGGAGATAACCCATAATATTATGATGATTTCATGTCTTTAGACTCATTTAGTTGCATGTTCAGACTCTCCTTATGAATTCAACACCAATTATCATTACATAATTTGTCAAGCATTCAAAAGATAGTTCAGTCAAGTATTCATGCATTAGATATACATGTTCAGTAGAAAAAGTTTAGCTTTTCAGTGTATTCAGTCATGTATTCATGAGAACAACTCATTTACGAATCCATGCATCAGATATGCCTGTCCATTATAAGAATTCACCTTATGAGTAGCTTCAGTTGTGTATTCTATGCGTCAGATATGCATGTTCAGTATGAAATCTCAGTATATCAGCAATTCCATATCATAAAATCATGTTTCTCATGCTCATGTCTAGTAAGTAAGTTCAGCTTGCTAGTATTCTCAGCTTATTTAGTCTCATTCGAGGACAAATATTCCTAAGGGGGAGATATTGCAATACCCCACATTTCTCGTAGCTCACATTCGTCTTTAGAACATCAAAGATCTTGCTTCAAATATGAATATATTTTATTCCATGTGAAATTTTTTAAGATTTTGACTTCTTATCACGTGGGAAATCGAATAAGCTTTCCGTCGATACCAAATTCTCCCAAATCCAACACTCGGGCAAAGGGTTAGAGCCTTTTTAGTAAGACAGTGTACCACCTGGTACTTTAGCACGTCGCGGAGCCAGCCAAAATGACAATCGTCAACATCCAATGAGCCTCCACAATTATGGTGCGTCGTGCCAAGGCTTAATTTTAGATTTGTCAATTTCAAGTTCACCAATTCGATTTCACCACGTCAATGTGCCTTTCTAGTTTGCAACTAAGGAGGCAACGCGATTTCCACCGCGTCACGCCACCAACCAATTTCCTAATTATCCAGTTTCCAATGAGCTGGCGTGATTCCACTGCGTCTCTCCAGCATGTGAAATTGGGATTTTCAGATTCCGTTTTTAAATTTCAAGGACCAACTAGTAATTTTCTAAAGCCCTAAACCGGTCTATATAAGGGATCTGTACCCTAAATAAAGAAAATACTTCATTATTCATCAATTTTTCCCCAAATCAAAATATTTTCTCGTTCAGGAAGTCAAGAACCCTAGCCAAGAAATCAAGAACAGGCCTAAGGATTTCTTCAAGAACCTTTAAGAAAGAGTCTTCTAAGGTATGTAAATATTGATTCTTGGGTCCCTTTCATCCAAGAAGCTCAAGAATCCTTATCTAAATTTCAATGAACTTATATTTATGAGTTTTCATGATTCATGTGAGTTGAAATTGATGTTCATGCTATTATCAAGTTTTAATTCTTATTTTGTTTATGAGGTTTCAAGCTTTGACCCTAGTATGTGACATTCATGTGATGTTCATGATAAACCCTTTTCAAGTTGCTTGTTAATTGATGTGTTCACATCAATTAAGTATAGAAATTGTTGAATAAGCAAAACATGCTCCCCATATCTTTGATAAAATGCTTATGTGAAAGAATTGGAGCCATTATAGCATGTGGACTAGAAATCCCCAATTGTGTGCAAACCCATGCATGCCAAGTGTTTGTTGAAAAGCCTTACTGAATGAATTGTTATATGATAGCATGAAATTCCAAAATTATGTGCTCTTCGATACATGCTAAGACTTTAATACATGCTGAGTGTTTGATGTAAGACCTTGTTGGATAGAGTATGAGCCAATAGCATATCTCCCTATACTATCACATATTTATGATTCTAAATACTTGAAGAGTTGCTTTAGTGATTGTGATGGTGAATGAATGTCCATGGTCTTGATTCTTCAAGAATGGTTATGTTTTACTTTTATGTTATCAAGCCCTGGGGGTATTTATACCCAACAAATTAGCAGAATTTTAAAGCCCATGTCAGTTTCATCGATAATCTCGGTTAAACCACGATTCTCAAAACTCAGTGAGTTATAGAACTTTGTACTCTCAGACAGATACAAAACTTAAGAAATCTCAGTAATCTCAGTATCGCTAGTATTCTAACCTCTGTTCAGTGCTCAACTCTGATCTAGTAGTATTCAAGTGTTCAGTTCGAAACTCAGTATCATGCAGTTAGATAACAAGATTCAGTAGTGTTCCATCAGATACGGAACCAAGTGAATTCAGTGTAACTCAGTTAGGTCATTCGAGAAGTATGATCAGTAATAGATTCAGCTCAGTTTAAGTTCATTTAAGAATCAGTTTAGAGTCTTTTAGTTGGGAGTAGGAGCTAACACCGAGCGAGTTCAGGGATGGCGACTCTTTATTAGAGAGGCAGAGTCGTTAAGGGAAATCCCTGAACTCCAGAACTACATAGCCAGCATAGGAGCAGGAGTCACCTATTATAATAAGGCTTGACAAATATACTGCCTTAGGGTTGACTTCATGTGAGGGTCACCCGTTAGAGCGGCTTGATCAGAGTAGAGGTTTTTACCCGTGGAACGGTAATGACACCCTTTTAGCTATAGTTATAGGTTGGACCCTACTAGTTCAGATTAGGGGCATGTCGGTTAAGTGAGCACTCCCACAGTTGCAGATTGGGTATCAATCTTTAGAGTAGAATTCAAAAATCAAAACTGTTAGATACAGTCACCTATAATAGTAAGGAACTCAAATAGTTCCATTGATTCATGGACCACCCGCTAGATAGGTGTGGTCTCACGTAAAGTTATTTAGTATTAGTATTATCAGATCAAGAGATCACCCATTAGATAGGCTTGATCTCAGTCTCAGATTAAGTTGAGTAATCGTATTATCAGATCCAGAGATCACCAGTTAGATAGGCTTGATCTCAGTCTAAGATTCAGTTGAGTAATTTCATTATTAGATTCGAATATCACCCGTTAGATAGGCTTGATCTTAGTCTTAGATTCAGTTGAGTATTCTCGTTATGAGATTCAGAGATCTTCCACTAGATAAGTTTGATCTCAGACATAATCTTTTCTTATCATTGATAGAAGATTCAAGAATAATCCATTAGAGAGGTTTGATCTCAAATTCAGTCAGTTGAGAGTCGTAAGTTCAGCTTTCAGTCATTGATATGAGTAGATTCAGTTAATCTGCTTCAATATCATCAGTTTTTGAGATCACTCACTAGATAGGACTGATCTCGATTTCAGTACTTAGTTTTCTATATCAGGAGATTCAATCATTCCGTATCTCAGTATTAGTAGTGAGTTCAGGTGTTAGTAAAGCAGTATCCGAGTTTCAATATTTAGAGTTGTGATATTTTTTCAGTTATGGTTTGTGTATTCATGCATATGTCCTCATTCAGTATTCTCATGATTATTCAATTAAGTGATTGTTCATGCATAAGCCCTTGATTTAGCCTTACCTCATCTTTATACTCAGTACATTCCCATACTGACGCATTTGCGCTATGGCGTTTTATTTGACACCATAGGTTCAGAGACATGAGATCCAGAGTACCCCTAGCAGCTAAGTCCCAGTTAGCAGTAGCAGACGTAGCCGTAAGTCCTCTTCATCCGAGGATGATCCTTATTTTATTATCGTATCAGATTTAGTTTATTTTCGGTAGATGGAGTTAGTTGGGGACATGTCCCATCAACTCCATTATGACAGCTTAGAGGCTTTTTAGACAGATGTATCAGTATTCAGTTTTCAGTTTTGAGTATTCTAGATGTTTTGAACCTTATGGACAGTTTTTCGTATTTATTACAGATATTATGCAGTTCTCAGGTATAGATATCAGTAGAGGGTTAGCTTGTGGTCCTTTGGGATCTTGAGTACTGCGTGACGTTCCAGTTCCAGAAAATTGGGTCGTTATATATAGTAACCAGCTAAACCCAAGATACTCTAAATATCAGTTGATGTCACGGGTCTAGGAAAATTCTTAACCACTGTAACCTTTTGTGATCAACCATGATCACTTCACAAGAAAAAACATGACCTAGATAGGTTACAATATTTAACTAAAACACACATTTAGAGAACTTCACATACATCCGCTAATATTTTAAGGTTTACAACACAAGGCGAAGGTGATCGGCATAATCTACCTCACTCTTGGAATACACCAAAATACCATTAATAAACATAATGACAAACAAATCCAAAAACTAATGGAATATTAGGTTCATAAGATCCATGAATGCCGCCGAGGCATTAGTCAAACCAAAAGACATGCACCTACACCAATGAATATCACCAAGGTTTGTATCAATCACCAGGACACACAATACCAATAGAGGATAACACTACACTCTTAGGTGGACACAAAGGGATCAACTACTTAAGCACCCAACCTTTCTTGCCAAAATGTCAACAAGAGTAATCCACACTCCATGGTGACCCTAGTTTCAATGTCTTTTCCAAGACCTAAACTAAGATGGATTTTCCAAGCCGTACACTAAGGAAAGAAAATACTATTTGAGTTTCACTCAATCAATTCATCAGAACTAAGAAAACTAAAAGCTAAAAGGTCTATTTATACTATTACTTAACAATGACTAAATTGCCCTTAATGAGAACTTAAGTTGGGGAGCCTCTTGAGTTTTAATTTAGAGTGTAAAAAGTCCTCAATGCCCTTAATCAGAGGCACCTCATGAGTAAAAGAAACCTCTTCCTCTCTTCATTTAGACAAGGCTCTGAAAGATCGTCAATCACTTTGAAAATTCCAAAACTTGAACCTTATACAAGACCTTGTAAATCTTGAGGTCTTTAGTCTTGTATCCATATTCCTTGGATATCTATAGATTGTGTAGCTAGCATGGACTGGGTTTCTTTTAGAAAGGGGAGATGGACCCATATAGCCTGTGGTTGTCTTTATGACGGTTAAGCTACATAGTCCAGGTGAATAATATTAAATCTCATCCAAAACCTTGTTCCCTACCCAATCATCTTATATGTATGTATGTATGCATGTTTGTGAACATGTGCATTTTGTTTGGACTAGATTTTGAAACATGCATTATTTTATCCTTAAAACGAGTTACATGCTAGCGCTCAACCCGCTAACCATCTCTGGATATTTTATCTCCACACGATGTAGCAATAGGATACACTTCTACTTTTTTTAGCAATGATAGAATTTCTGGTTTGTCAGTAGTCAACTTTGAAGTGGTGAGCTTACATTCTTCGGAAGGGTTATCATTTTAAAGTCTCATTTTATTTCTTTTTTAGACTACTTCTATTGGACTCTTTTGTCTATTGTCGAGGGTATGTCCCAACTTAGATTGGTTTTGGTTGCTTAGAGGTTCTGTGGATTATTATAGATTAGGATGGTTGTTGAAATTCATAGATTATTTTGAGATAGTTGAGTTTCCTATCTTGTAACATGTTTGGAACTCAACCTATCTTATTATATGTTTGGTATTCATTTGTTTCTAGTTGTTTATGTTCTATTATGACGAGGCAAAAGGGGTGGTCTCCAATGCTCGGTGGACTTAATATACACATCGCGTCCAGGACTTGGTTTAGGTCATGACTTCTTACTAGCTAATAAGTCATTCTAATCCACTCATTCTACAAATAAGGTCATTACTCCTAGTCTAGGGATATTCCTTAAGTAATTCTTGGACTAATCTATATTATCAAATATTTTACTATTTATTATTATTAATATTATTTCATATGTATGTCCTCATGCATTAGTACTTTATTTTGCCTTTATAGTTTTGCTTTTCTCTTTAGAGGTTGCATGACATTAAACACTATTTTGGATACGAATTTACACTAAGATAAATACTATAATGGAAGATAAATTTGAAGCAATCAATATCGATATGGGTTTAATGCAAGCACAAAATGATAATAGCAAGAAGAATGTGGTTCGAAAAAACATTTTGGTCAATATTTCAAATACCTTTAGCCTTTTTCCTACTAATACCATAGTTGATTCCAAATGCTATCGATATATGCCAACAATCCCAAATTTTATGATGCCAATTGCGACCCCCCCCCCCCCCCCCCCTCCATAATTATTTCTACCCTTAAGAAAAATAACCATGGTAAATTAGCTATTTGTGAATATGCTTGATGTGAAAAGATGATCCAGTCAATTTTCCATGAAAATGTTGGAGAAAAACTTCACAATTTAAGAAAAGCACTTGATGAAGAATTGCAATCAAAAAATTACAGAGTCTAAAGTATAAATATTTATGTGTGCATCTAAATAGAGCTTCACCAGGGTACAAACTACCAAATTTTAAAACTTTCAGTAAAAGGGAGATCCCGTTTCTCACTTAAAGGACTACGACGGCAGATTCATTAGAATTGGACATGATGAAGCCTTACAAATGAGACTATTCAATTAAGACTATTCATTCAATGTTTATCAGAATTTGCACTCACTTGGTACACCAAGACTTTAGAAAATGGTACACATAGAAAGATATTGTTCACAACTTTATAAAGCAATACAAGTTTAACATCAGAGACAATCCACACATAGTTGATTTTCTCAATGTAAGAAATTTCACATGAATCTTTTCAAGAATATGCAACACGATAGAGGTTAGTAGCTTCAATAATATATCCTCTACTGCCCGAGGGGAATAGATCTCAGCCTTCATCCAAATATAAGAAGGCCTATATTATGACAGGATATTTGGAACCTGTGCTTGCAACTTCTCTAATTTGATTTAGATTGCCAAAGATACAGAACAGGACATTCAAGAAGGAAGAATTGTACCCAACTTAGAAACACAAATTTTTATCCAATTTCCATCCAAAGATGGTAGGAAATCTACAAAGCAAAAACAACTCAGCTTTATGCACTAATCATAATTCCATCAAAGTCACCAATTTTTGCAATCTCATGCTTCCTTTGACCTTTGCAATGTGTATCTCCAGCCTTATTGCTAGCAAAATTTCTAGAATAGCTCACAAGAACAGTCTTAATAAGCATAATATAGCTTAGAATCACAGAAGAAAAGGAAATTTGTATCCTTCAAACCTCTGGATTAGCCATTAGCAAATAGATTTACAAGATTAAAGGCAAATAAACTTCTAAAGTAAAAAATGGATTCATACCCAATTATTCATATTTTAACTTTGATGTCTAAAAGTTGTGCTTATCATTCAAATATTCAAGGACATGACACTAAATACTATATGACATTGTGATTCAAGATTCAAAGAATGATTAAAAATGGTTAGATAAAGCTGCAATAAGAGCCTCTAACCAACAATGGTACTGTAGCAAACAAGGGTACAATTCTATTAAAGGTGATCCATTAAATTTGACACCACAAGTCTAGAGGACAGAGAAGGACATCATTTTGAAACTTGAGAATATATTCATGTTTTACTTTGTAATAATTAGCTACTACTTTATAATTCTTTAATACTCCTTTATAGGAACTATGTTTGACCTGATTCCTATTATAGCGGGACACATAGGCACCTAGTCTAGGAACAGACACATTACTATTGAAAAAATATTTCCCCTATAGACAAAACTAGGAAAACTTTGCAGACAACCTTTCTTTATCTGATAAAGAAAAAGTTACAACCACAAGCCATATTCACATCACTAAATTGCTGCAATGTCATAGCTATGTGAAATACAAATTCAAAGCCAAAGCTTTATGGTTTAATGTAAGGCAACAATTTTTGTATACTATCAAGTTTTTATTGAATAATATAGAGGCTGATTTTTCGATATTATCGATTCTACCAAAGCTCAACATTAAAGAAAGCATCATAATATTTTTATGAGGAAAAATAACAATGCAAAATCAATTTGATTTAAATTTCAAAACTTACAATTCTCTTTAAGTGCATGAATCTCCTTCATAGCAAGTTTTCCCAGAGTGAAAGATCCCAAAATATAGGTACTATATTATGACTAGCCATTATTGTGGCACTACACCATTAATGCTCGCTATTATAAAAGGAACTAGGCCTTGGATATACTACTACAAAAGAACTAAATTAGGTTTTCCATACTAGGTTTATAAGTTTTAGTTTCTATGAAAGAATTACACCAGGCATTTTGTCTTGCATCAACACCCATAAGTTTTTATTACATGTTGGGTTCATCCATCCTAAAATAGGACATTATACATTCATCCACCCTAAAATAGGACATGTTGGGTTTGTCTACCATGAAATAGGACCCACCCAACATGTAATGTAAACTTATGAGTATTGATCATCCACCCTAAAATAAGACATGTTAGGTTTGTCCACCATAAAATACAACAAAATAGGTTCATCCATCCAAAAATTAGATATGTAAAAAATATGATATCTTGGGTTTGTCCACCCTCAAATAGGACCTATTGGGTTCGACCACCTTAAAATGGGACATATAAGGTTCAACCATCTTAAAATAGGACATGTTGGGGTTTATCTATCCTAAATTTGGAAAAATGGGTTCGTCCACCTTAAAATAGGACATGTTAGGTTCATCCATCCTAAAATAGGATATGTTTAGTTTATCCACCCTAAAATAGAATATATAGGGTTTGTCCACCCTTAAATAGGATATATTGGGTTTGTCCATCCTAAAATAGAACACATCAGATTCTTCCATCCTAAAATAGGACATATTAGCTTTCTCTACTCTAAAATATTATGCAATAGGTTCATCCACCCTTAAATAGGACACATTGGGGCCTTCCAACCTAAAATATGATTTATTAGATTTGTCCATCCTAAAATAGGATATGTTGAGTTAGTCCATCTTAAAATAGGCCATAATATGATTGTACAACCTAAAATAGGACTAATTAGATTCATCTATCTTAGAATAGGACACATTGGGTTCATCCATCCTAAAATATAACATATTGGGATAGTCTTCCCTCCAATAAGACATTTTATATATGTCTGTCTTTACTGGATATTTGTACTTGGATACTTTAATTAAAAATCTCATAATTCTTAAATATTTATTTATATTTAGTTAAGAACTGCATGCTATCTTTAGAATTTCTTGAATTAAGTATTGCTTTTCCTAATACTTCTATTTAGTGTGATGAATTTTGTAAGCATATAATTTGAAATTTTTTATTTTATAAATATCACACATTTGACTAATCATATCTAGAGAATTAGTTCAAAATAGATGCATTTGTCTATGATCTTTCTCATAATATTTTTATAGACATGTTTATGCTTTACTCTATTTTTCTAACAACTTTATCAATACATAGCAGGACGAACAACCCACATACAGCTAGAACGATGCATCACAACATAGAACCTCATCTTAGCAATGAACTAGGGAAATTTATTGGAGAGTCAAACTAACCATGAGTGATTAATTATCTAATCTTAAACTCTACTAAACCTACATCTCATATGTGAGATATTTAGGGAATTTAACATTAGTTTTTTTCTATATTCATAATCAAATCTTGAGTCTCTCTACACTTTTTAGAGATATTATAGACCCTCTTTCTTCATTTTGGCTACTAATTTTAAACTCTAGTTGAAACACCCTGGGTTTTTGGTCCTTATAAAATTTGCTGGATTTCTAGTCTTTAGACAAGATACGACTAGGGGAAATGACTTATACACTGAGATACGAGTGGTATGGGTTAGTCGTATACTGACCAGAGTTGGTTGGTGGGTTGGATTTTGTTTATGGAATGGATATAACTTGGGTGGTACGAGTTGTATCAATGGACATGCATTGTTTGGTTTTGGTCTTTCCTTCACTTAATCTAATACTTGGTAGTCTAAGTTGGATCTAAGTACGAGTGGCTCATAATGAGCCATAAGCAAGGGTACGAGTCATACCATGGACTCATATGGTAGGAAGTATTCAATCATTTTTAAAATATATTTTGCCAAGGGTACAAATAATAGGTACCAGTAATATGCATTGATACAACATAGTTTAGGGTGAGTCATACCTTGGACTGTGTTGGGTCTAACGTAGATAGCCTTGGGTACGAGTGGTGAGTACCACTTGTATTGGAGGGCATGACTGCTATGGATAGTCTTATCCCTGTGATAGGATTTTAGTGCAGTTTAAGTGAGGGAAAATCTAGACATTTCTCTACTTAACCTAATAAGGCATCATAACTTTTAACACACTTAGGAGGTTATTTGCCCTATTATTCTATTCTTTAACACTTATAAAAACATTCTCTAATCCTTTCAAAAGTTCTTGGGTAAGGGAAGTGAGGGTTTCATCTTAAGGATTAATTTGGGGCTTGTGTTATTGATTTCTCTACATTATCTTCTTGATTTAAGACATGTTCTCTTCCTTCATTGTTAGTTCCAACTAAAGTCATAGTTTTATACAATGTTTTCATGGTTTGATTTTTTTATGGCTTTGGGTTTTCAAATATAATTTGGGGTTTTTTATTATAAATGCTTGGTTATGGGTTTCCCATGTTTTTATTATGCTTTTGTGTGCTTTAATGTTTGTTTTGGTTAATTGGTTGCATGAGAATGGTTATTTGGTAATTGTCTTTAGTTTTGGAAATACAATGCCCCCATTGTGTATGACAAAATGCCTATGAGAATTTTTTCACTATATTTTTTGATTTTTCATGGAACTTATGCATTGTTTAAACTTAGTAATGGAGCCCTAAATGGCTAAATGGTCTAAATGGAATGGTTTTTGGTTTAATAATTATTTTTTTAAGGTACAATGGAATCCCCTAAGAAATCATAATAATGGAACACTTGTGGGTACATGGGACACCGCCAAGTTAATTAGATAATTTGATCTATGGGTACATGGGAATCCCTTGATCTAAAAATATTTGGCTAAGGACAACACTTGCAAGTTATAGTCAGTATAATAGAACCACTATGTATAGCCTTGGTTAATAATAATGGTTTGGTTGATGGAAATGGTTTTAATTGGCAATAAAGGTGGGGTGTGAAAGCTAACTGTGAAGGTGGGCATCCAATGGATGAATACTTAAAACTCATGTTTGCCTACATGAGGGGTAGGTTATGGAAAACTTATATAATACTACGTGGTACACAAGAATCCTCTAAGTACACGATACATATATATCATGGAGGGTGAAGTGTACTTGGAAATCCCATAATCTTATGGTATCTCCTATTTGTGCGGCTACACGCATCAAGGCTCATTCAGGGAGTTATAGTTAACCCATATAGCCCATTGGTTATTCTAGGATAGTTAAGCTACCCATACCCAAACTAATGGTATTAAATGTATGCTAAATCCAGTTCCCTTTCCCGACACGATTATATCTATATATGTATGGCTTATGTGCATATGGATGGTTTAATTTGTTTTGTTAAATGATATTAATTTATCCTTATCATGAGTTCATGCTAGTATTTACCCACTAACCCATCTTTGGGAGGCTGTGTCCCCACGTAATGCAGAGCTGACCATTCTACTCATCTAGCTTAGCGATTGGACTTTGGGATTATCTATTAGATTAAAGTGGTGAGGTTCTATCTTTTTGAAAAGCTTTATTTCATGGATGTTATTTCATACTTTGGTTTATTTATAGATACTAGTTTTGGCTATGGTTGGGGGCATATCCTAACTAGATTTTGGTACTCTTTTGCTAAGAAGCTTTTGTGGAACTACTATGGGTTGGTATAGGTGGGATCGGTATTTACATCAGCCTTGGTCTTGGCATTTGTATTAGAGATGATTTCGTAGTACTAAATTTCTCATTGTTAAATCCTCTTTTATTTTTTGATTATATAATTATTATTAAACTCATATGGTTATGGTTTGGTTATTATTGGTTATCATTTGGGTATCGAATGGTTGAACTTATTTGGGTAGTCACGGATATAGACTTAACCCAGAATCTGATATGAAATAATGCTATCTTGTTATATGGTCAGAATTCATCTGAATTGGGATATGCATTGGCCGATTGGGTTGGGTAACATAGGTGGTCTCCATTCTCGATTGGACTTGGGATGCCCATTACGATAAGGCCTAGGTTTGGGTTATGTGAAGTTGGTATCATAGCTTTAGGTTCATGGTCAATTGGGAGTTCATAAAGCGATATCTAGTATAGTCTTTTTAAAGGGTGTTTAGCAGGCCACACTCATAAGAGAGGTTATAAAACATTTAGGAATGTTTCACTTTCTTAGTATTTCATTTTTAAGCTTGGATTCTAAGTCCTAGAATTTCATCTAATACTTGTTTGTTCATTTTTCTGATCATGCTTTGATGATCTGAACATAAGAAAATTCTTTTGTCCCATCTGGGGGTGATGTGGTGGGGTATGCCCTACACCTGGAGTTTGCACTCAATTTCAAGGTCCTATCCCTAATTATTATTGAGTCCCCTTGGTTTATACTAGTCCTTCTCAAGGTGAGGTGACTAATGCAGAATTTTGCTAACCAATATATGTTATTTCTCAGTTGGTTGCTGCTCAAGTTGAGCGGGATGCATTTGGTATTTTATCTATGAAGGCCATAAGGGTTAGATAATTTATAAAGATGAGTACTCCTACTTTTACTAGAGTAAAAGTAGAGGAGGATCCTCAATCATTCTTTGATGAAATAGAGAATCTTCAGGGTGATGCAGGCCACGAATATAGAAGGGGTAAAATTTACAGCTTATAAGCTCAAGGATGTTACGCACCAATGGTACAAAGAGTGTGATATGGATAGAGATGATGTTGAGGTGTTGTTCTTATGGGAGGCCTTTTCTAGTGCTTTTTTTTGGATTGCTTCTTTTCTTTGGAGCTAAGGAAAGTAAAAATAGAAGAGTTGGTAAATCTTAAGTAGGGAAGAATGTCTGTCAAGAAGTATACCTTAAAGTTTTATCATTTGTTAAGGTATGCTTTAGACTTGGTATTTGATATGAGAGAGAGAATAAGAAAGTTAACTTTTGAACTATCTCAGGATTTAATCTTTGAAGGCAATACTGCTTTTCTAATTAAGGATATAGATATTTCGAGGCTGGTTATCCATGTGCAGCGAGTGGAGAATAAAAAAAAAATAGGCAGAGTTTAAGAAAAGGTAGGGTAAGAGGAGTAGGTTCTCTGAGCAGGGTTGTGCTCAGCAGCAGGGTGGTCGGGATAGCCGTAAATGACAAAAGAACAAGTCGGGGAGTTATGGTTCCTTTTCTACTGCTAGTCCTCTTTATCCGAAGTAGTTAGAGGATAGGCATCCATAAGCTGGTGATAATTTCATGGCACAGGGTGCCCAATCACAAGTGAGTGAGGCTCAGTTGACTTTTTCATATGCTTCTTACCAGTTCTATGGTCGTCTTCATTAGGGATTTTGTGATGAAAGGAGGTATAAGTGTTTTAAATATGGCCAACCAAGCCATATGTTCAAAAAATTTCTGTTTGGTAAGAGTGATTTAGGAGTGGTCGAAGCTCTGGTTGCTTCATTATCTGTTCTTATGCCTAGTGGTGCTGCTTTGGCATCTGCTCTTGTAAATGGTATCGACATTGATCAGTATAGGTTGTATGCTCTTGTATCTCGGCAAGAATTTAAGGCATTACCTGATGTCATTATTTGTACTTTATAACACCTTTCTCATGACGTGTATTGTCTACTTGGTTTGGGTCGTCTCTTTCCTTTATGACCCTATATGTGGATATATGCTTTGATTTTTATCCTAAGGTTGTTTTAGATCATTTTTTATTTTCTACCTCAGTAGGTAACTCAAATATTGTTAAAAGAATCTATAGAGGGTGTGTGGTATCTATTGGTAGCAAGCAAAACTTGGTAGATCTATTTCAGCTTAGATATGTTGTCTGTTTAAGCTTAGATATGCTGGATTTTGATTTTATTATGGGGATGGATTGGTTACACTCTTGTTACGCATCCTTAGATTGTTAGACTTACAAGGTTCTCTTTAAGTTCCCTGGTGAACCGATTATAGAGTGGGAGGGTGGTTTCTTATCTCCTAGGGGAAGATTTATTTCATATCTTAGAGCTCAGAGATTAATCTCCAAAGGCTATTTTTATCACTTGGTCTAGGTTAAAGATTCTAACTCTGAGAGTCCTTCTTTTCACTCAGTTCCAGTGGTAAATGAGTTTCCTGAGGTTTTTATGGATGATGTTCCTGGTGTTCCTCTGGATAAAGAGATTGAGTTTGGTATTAATATGGTTCTGGAGCCTCATCCACTATCTATTCCTCCGTATAGAATATATCTAGCTGAGTTAAGGGAACTTAAGGCAAAACTTAATAACCTTCTAGATAAGGGGTTTATTCTTTCTAGTGTATCCTTGTGGGGTGCACCAGTGTTGTTCATGTGCAAGAAGGATGGTTCCCTTCGGATGTGCATTAACTATCAGTAGTTGAATAAGGTAAAGGTAAAGAACAAGAATCCTCTTCCAAGAATAGATGACTTGATTGAATAGTTGCAAGGTGCCAAGTTCTTTTCTAAGATAGATCTTCGATCTAGGTATCATCAGCTTATGATTAGGGAGGAGGATACTACTAAGATGTCTTTTCATACTCGGTATGGGCACTTTGAATTCTTGGTTATGTCAGTTGGCTTGACTAATGCCTCTGTGGCATTTATGGATTTGATGAATAGGGTTTTCAGAAAGTTCTTAGATTATTTTGTCATTGTGTTTATTGATGACATCTTGGTGTATTCTAAAAGTAAGGTGGATCATGGCAATCACATCTGTGTTGTGTTGTAGACCTTAAAACAGCAACAGTTGTATGCTAAATTCTCCACGTGTGAGTTTTAGTTTAATAGTGTTACTTTTCTTGGTCATATTTTTTCTAGTGAGGGGATTATGTGGATCCTCAAAAGGTGGCCTAGACCTACGATTCCAACTAATATTTGGGGCTACTTTTATTTAGATGGGTATAATAGGTGGTTTGTGGAAAGCTTTCAACGATAACTGCTCCTTTGACTAAGGTAACTCAGATGAAGGTAAAGTTTTACTTATTAGAAGCTTGTGAAGGGAGTTTGAGAAGCTTATAGATACATTAACTTCGGCTCTATTTTTGACCTTTCCAGAAGGTATGGAGGGATTTGTGGCTTTTTGTGATTCATCGCAGGTGGAACTTAGCTGTGTTTTGATACAACATGGGAAGGTGATTGCCTATGCTTCTAGGTAGTTGAAGGTGCATGAGAAGAATTAACTTACTCATGATTTAGAGCTGTTAGCGGTGGTTTTTGCTTTGAATATGTGGTGGCATTATTTGTTTAGAGTGCACATTGACTTCTTTTCTGATCATAAGAGTCGATAGTATGTGTTAACTTAGAAGGAGCTAAATCTCAGGAAAAGAAGACGGTTGAAGCTTCTTAAGGACTATGATATGAGTCTTCACTACCACCCAGGTAAAGCTAATGTGGTTGTTGATGCTCTTAGAAGGTTGTCCCTAAAAATTTTATCTCATGTGCAGAATGGAAAGTAGGAATAGGTAAAGGACATTCACCTCTTGGACAATCTTGGAGTTCGTCTCTTTGACTCTAAGAATGGTGGGGTAATGGTATAGACAGTGGCTAGATCATCTCTTGGTGGAGAGATGAAGGAGAAGCAAGTGGTAGATCCTATCTTAATGAAAATAAAGAGTGATGTTGGTGGGGAAAGAGTGATGGTCTTTGCAATCAGTGGCAATGGTATTTTATGGTACTAAGGAAGGTTGGGTGTTCATGATGTCGACTGTTTACGACAAAGGGTTTTGGCTAAGGCACATGAATTACGCTATGTTGTTTTTCCTGATTTGACAAAAATATATCACGCTATAAAGGAGCCATATTGGTGGAATGGTATGAATAGGGATGTGGCTAATTTTGTAGCCTAGTGTATGGTGTGCCTACAAGTTAATGTTGAGCACATGAGTCGTGGCAAGTTGTATCAAGAAATTGAGTTACCCAAATGAAAATGTGAGGTGATCAATATGGATTTCATTACTAGTCTTCCTCGGTCTTGGAAGTAATTTGATTTAATTTGGGTCATCATGGATAAGATAAATAAGTCTTCTCACTTCTTGCCAGTGAGGACTACCTTTTTGGCAAAGGACTATGAGAAGTTGTATCTTCGTGAGATAGTAAAGATGCAAGGGTACCTATTTTTATTATCTATGATCTTGGTAAGTAGTTTTTATCTCATTTTTGGCGGTCTTTTCAGAAGGGATTGGGTAGTAATGTGATTTTGAGTACTGCTTCTCATCCTTAGAGTGATGGGCAAGTGGAAAGGACTATGTCTGAGGATATGCTTCAAGCATGTCTTATTAACTATAGTGAAAGTTGGGTTGAGCATATACCTTTGGTAGAGTTTACTTACAACTTTCTCTATCATTCTAGTATTGGGATGGCCCCTTTTGAGGCGTTATATGGTAGGAGGTATAGTTCTCCTATTTGTTGGTTTAATCTTTTTGAGGTGGATATGTTCGGTCTGGATTTGGTTTCTCAGACTATGGAAAAGGTAAGGGTGATTTAGTATACGCTTAAAGCTTCCCAAAGTCGCCAAAAGTCCTATACGAATGTAAGGCGTAGAGACTTGAAGTTCGAGGTTAGGGATAAGGTGTTCCTAATGGTGTCTTCCATGAAAGGAGTAATGCATTTTTGTAAAAAGGGGAAGCTCAGTCCCTGATTTATTGGTACTTATGATATTTTACGGAGGTTTGGTAATGTGATTTATGAATTAGAGTTGCCTTCTTGTTTGAGCTTCATTCATCCAGAATTTCGTGTATCTATGTTGAGAAAGCATCTTAGTGATCCTTCTTCAGTGGTTTCTTTGGAGGTCCTGTGTATCTCAAATTCTATGTCATATGAAGAGGTCCTGGTTGAGATCTTGTATAAGAAGGCTCGGCGGTAAAATACCAAGGATGTGGCCTCGGTTAAGGTTCTATGGCAGAACCACAAGGTGGAAGAGGCTACATGGGAAGTGGAGGAGGACGTGGAGTCCAAGTATCCACATCTGTTTTCTGATCCTGGGATTCATACTGAAGGTATGTGTTCTTCAACATATTTTTGTTTTCAAACTTTGTTAAAAGAAAGATTAATACCTTTGCATCTACGTTTTCTAACTCGGTTATAGGTTTGGTTGATATTTGATAATGCAAAAGAATCATGCTTGTGGTTACCCTACCTTATCCATCTTTGGGGATGAATGTTCCTAGTGTGGGTGACTAAAACACCTTGGATTTCTGGCCCTTAGAAAATTTCCTAGATTTATGGTCTCTGGAAAAGATGCGACTAGGGGAAATGACTCGTACACAAGGATACATGTAACACCCCGAAATTGGATCCCGAGACGTCACACAGTGCTTAAGGTCACAAGTGACCCCAAGCTAACTCTTCATCTGGCATAACCCAAAGCAACTGAATAAAATACATAAAATAGAAGGAATAATGCGGAAACAACCCATAACTTTGTCTGACCAACATGAAAGTAAATTTACACGGTCACAATTCTACTCATATATATACAAATTTGAAACTGAATACACAGACTACTAGTGATTGTCTATGAAACCTCTACTAGCATTGACCAAAGATAGCCGGGTCATGACACCCAATTACTCTTACTTAATACGACTGAATACAGAAAATACAATACACCTCAAATCTGAATAACTCAAGTCCCTAAATTAAAAGGACTAATCAACTGGCGATCAAGAGCTGCGACCCAGCTGAACATGATATGTGCGCTATAACTTGTACCTACATTTTGGTAAGAATGTAGCCCATGGAAAAATGTGGGTAATCACTTTGAAATTTACTGAGCATGGGGGGGTGCATGCAACAATATAAATAGTATAATCAATTTCATGAAAACATGCATACGGATAATGATGACTCACTTGGCTTGAGTTATATCAAATCATACTTTTAGCAATTTTATAATAAACAGTTCATATGATAAAATCTTGTAATCCACATAAATCATTATAAATCATTAATTATGATAAATCATCCTAAATCATCATAAATTATCATATCGTCAAAAATCATCATAGGTAATTATAAATCATCATAAATGACCATAAAACATCATAAACATCTCAACTCTTTGACTCAAATCTCGAAGTGACTCGGTAATTCAAGAAACTTAATCTTATGGACACGGGAGTTTCCTATAACCAACAACCCCACGTGAGCTACATGGAATACCAATGTTTGAAACCCCCATTGGCGGGAGCGTCATACTTTTTGCCAGGGAGTACGACCTTAAAAATGCAATAATCACAATCGGGCTCTCTGGCCAATAATATCATCATCAAACAACCCTACGGTACCAAATTTCCCTTTCAGTGCTAAGTACTACTCCTCGACAAGCTCAGAACGCGTTAGGAAATCAACCACAACATCACAAGGGTCTATCATAAAGACCAAATCAAATCTCTTTCTCATTTATGAAATTATATCAATTTGTGGATTCCTAACTCAACACATTTTAGCTCAAAAAATTTTAATCTTCCTCAACATCAACAAGGTATCAATGCATTGAAACATAACTGACTCGACATTTATACAAGGATATGAAGACTCAATACATAATATTTTCAACAATTAAAATCATCAAAACCATCCGAAAAATACCAAAACTCATTGCAACTTTGATATCAATATAGCCAATAACTCAAATCGTCATAAATAAGCTTAAAATTTGACACATGGCTCGAAAACACTTGGAAATACCAATAATTCATTCTTGAGCTTAAAACGTGGAAACATGTTCAAAATGTATCAATTCTTGATAGAAACACCAAGAATCCCAATATTAAATCTGAATTCATAGAACGAAAATAGTTAAATACTCATGTGATTAAAAACTTACAATTCAAATTTTTATAAGTTCATAATCGAATTATTTAGACATAATTCAACTTACAGAACCATATGAATCCATTAACTAATAATAATTGGCAAGCTTGAACAATTTACATATATGCATAATCAAAATCTCATGGTAGGATATCTTGGAAATAAATTCATTTGCCAAACTCATAATAATCCATAATAACAATTAAAGATACGGGCACAAGAACGAAAGAGTTATTCTTGTTTAAAACCCCACATACCTAAAAATGGAAGATGAATATGAAATTCTGAATCCAGAACTTTATTCACAAAAATAAAGGGTGCTTCTTGAAGCCCTTAACATGATCAACTCAATCCCAAATCAATTTGAAATTTCTATGGTTCAATCAAGAGACATAGAAGGATGAAATTTGGAGTAGTAGGGTTGGGGTTTGAGCCTTAGAAAATTTTGGGGAATAATGATCTATTGAATGCTCTTAATAGACTTAAATCCATGGTTTACCCGGATGGATTGTAGTCGGAATGACCAAAATACCCTTAAAAATCAAATAATGTCAAATTTGTCCTTTGATGGACTATTTTGATAGGATGAAGTAGATCGACTATAACTTTTTGCTCCGATGGACAAATTTGATGAAACTAATTTCATTGGAAAGAGGACTCTCAGAGATTTCTGTTGATATATAGTATCTCACCCAGATCATTATGTACAAGGAGTTATGATTGTTTGAAGTTGACCCTAAAATTCGCCTGGGCTCAGTATTTTTTTCCTGCAAATTTACTGTTCACCACTATTCACGATTAGATCGGAATGATCATAACTCATCGCTCGAGTGTACGTTTTGGATGATCCATATATCGTTGGAAAGATTATTTGATGCTCTATGCGATGGCGGGTTGCATATCCAGAAATTCCAAACAGAAAAATTATTAATCACAATAAAGAACAAAATTCAACACATTTTCGTCCGAGATCTTAACGGACTCTTGGAAAGATAAAAAGGCTTTAATGAGTCGACACAGTTGGGAGCGAAATATTTAATAGGAAAACTCAAGGTATCACATCATCTTCCCCTTGGAAACATTCGTCCTCGAATGTCGCTCGTTGGGTTAGGAAGACAAGGAAAATTGAGGATACGTAACTAAAATAGCTTGATGAACAAGTTTATATTTTTCTAAGCTTTGGAGTACTTTATGACTCATAAGCTCATGATAATCGCAACGACATAGTTGAATCTATTACTACTAACTTCGATTTAAATCCGCATTCACAAAGAAAGAGATGAAAGATCTAGGATATGAAAATTCAGAATATCACAATATCTCTCTCTTGGGATCTGTTCTCCCCGAATAATACTAATTGATACACGACACACTTTATGATCGACACATGGCTTAATACTTGGGTCGGGAACAAAAGCAAAGGCTAAATAGAATTTGGTAACTCGCTTCGATGCAAATAAATCATTCTTGAAATGGTTATGCTCACGAAACTTCAAGTAGTGAGATTGGGCCACATCGCAAGATGGAAGAAATATATGAATCTGCCAGAATAACTATCAAGTTGAATTTCTAGGTGCACGGACCGAATCAAGACATGCTCTCATTCAATTAGGACATGATTCAAAATCTTTCCAAGGAATTTTCAATGCTACTAGGAAGCAATTGGGTTTGGGATATGGTCCGAACAATATATATATATATTGAAATAAGATTTATAAATCGACCCCAATTTTTAGTACGGAGCATAGGTCGATCAATCTTATATCAAAATAAAAGTACTAGACCCCATGCAGTACAACTCTTACTTTCAAGCTTATCAATACGCTTCGCACACCCTTTCTCCGCAATACTATTTTCCTCAAATACCATTCTTACTTGATACAATTCATAATTCTCACAAGTCATTTGCAATCTTGGCTATTCAAATCTAACTAAGCCAAACTCTCTGTCCTCATTTTCAAGCTTAATTTGGAGTTAACAATTCCTCCACCTAACACCGTAACATAGCACTATTCCGAATTTTAAATTATACACATCCACATTGTTACAATTTCTCATCTCACAGATAATTCTTATTACCACACAATCAACTCTAATCCACTTAATACTCACCATTTTCAACCATCATATTCATATCAACAAGTCTTGAAGCTTAGGGAACTATTCATAGGCATATACACAATTCAGCTTATAGCAAGGACAAGGCTTGCAACTAATATCCTAAGACAGGAGATATATTCACAATACATGAGGCTATGCAAGATCAATTAATAAGAGCTCTTAGCTTAGACTTCTAAATCAACATAGACACCAAAACTTATCGATAATATAAACTTTAATCTCTGTCCTTATATACACACATAATGTTCAAGCCTATCTTTATAATTACGTATACACTCCTAATCAACACCCATAAAACACCTTTTTCAAATTCTACAATCCTTTATTAAGACAACTTCTGGGCACTATTCTTAAGAAAACACTCACTAACTTTTCCAATTAACTAAGCCATGCATAAGACTTCATTTCAATAATTCCCCACCTACAAACCTAGATAAACCATCACACAACCACTTTAACAAATACAACACGAAATGCTTCAAATAACTATGACATCCATCAAAAGCCTAGCCTCAAGCTTACTCCACATTTGCCACATTAGCTAAAATGAACATGCCACAATCTTTATCAACAAAAACCCGCTCACTCTCTCCTATCATCACAACTGATCATCCACACTCCCTCGACAAATGGAAAGTCATGAAAGGGTAGAATATGAAGGGATATTGTGTATGACTTAGTGCGATTATTGAGGTCAGAGAACTAGGGCATCAAATGCATGAATTCAACCAGGATCAAGATTAAAGATTAAGGACACCCAGGACATAAATTGAATCTTATTGGTAGCTAAGGGTGTTGCCGGTGGACTGAACTTGAACATACAATAAAACTTAAGCACATGCATTATGAACCGCGCAACTTGAGTTTGGAGTTTATAGCTTATGGAATGTCGATTTCACCCGCTAGAAAAATTGGGATTCTATATTTTGATAGTTAAGAGCACACATAATTTCCCATGATATGCATGAACATGTATTATGATTGGGGGAATGAAACATAAGGCATGAGAAAATATCGAAGTCATTGAAAAGGCTGGGGTAAAATAGGATCAACACCACTACTTCTCACAACCAACTTGCAACCCACCGATACACCTACCTGAATCCCGCAATCTTAACTTAGTTAATTTTTTTTCTATTATCTCCCCCTTAGACTTAAGCCAACACTCCAAGTCAACAAATCACCATACAAAAAGATATACCCATATACAAGATCCATAACTTAACCCGCATAACTACACCCGCGAGCGCAAAACCCAATCTTAACATAACTCTCAAATACCCACCAACTTAGACAACTTCAAAAGTTATCATACAACAATTCATGCACTCCGCAGCTTAGATTCTAGCACTTACCATGGATACATCAAACCTTCGCTATACCATACTAACTTCTTCATGCTTTACTAACATCACATCTCAAACTAATACCCTCATCAACCTCTAATGCCCAAGTTAACTCACAATTACATCGTATACCACATATCATCATTCATACTTACCCGATCAAGGATAATACTAACCACTTAACATTTAATAACTTAAAGAAAATCCCCATAACACCTTGAGAATACTACTACCTCAACACACAATATCACACTTGATTATAAATAAATAGACTTAAGATCCCGTACACATGGTTCAAACCTACTAAATCTCCTCCCTATCACTAACGTCGTAGAAATTCAATCATTAAATTCATTTTTCTCATCACCAGCTATACAAACTTAACAACTCACTCTGACTATGATTAACAACAATCGCATAAACCATTTCTATCTATCAAACACCCCAAACATACTAGTCCACCAAAACCTCATAACGATAATAATCATCCACAATTCCATGGCCTATGCCATAATAGTTTATTAACACCGTCTTCCACCACATTTCTAATTCCCCGGTTCCAACCAATGCAAGAACAAAAGAGTAAACAGCCAGCTGCTAGTGAGTCAAAATAGGCTTCACATGGCTTCACTAGATTTTGATTTTGTATTTTGAAAAATGAAATAAATATCAAAACAATTATGCTAGTGAATCGAAATAATCCCCACACGGCTTCACTAGAATTCAAGTTTTTATCAAAAGATGATCAGAAGATATTTTCAAGAAATAAAAGCTAGGTACACCATAATCAAGGATCCAAGAATATGTGTCTCATTTTACCTTAACTGAACAACTCAAGAGGGATGAGGGTATATCTTGAAAGCTATGGAACCTTTGCTAGTAAGCCCAAGAATATAATCAAGAGAAGAAATTGAAACTAGTTAATCACCTTGTCTTAATATTAGTAAAAAGATAAGGAAAATATGAAATCACATCATGAATTCTAGGGAGAAATCCAAAAATACTTCCGACATAGGATTAATGCACAACCTTTAAGACCGTATATATGAAAACTCAATCTACGACTTGAAAGAAAGAAAACATTTTCCTAAATGCCTCGTAGCCTCTCGAACAAAAGTACAGACGTCTCTGTACCAGTCCGCAAGACTCAACTAGACACGACTTCATAGACACCCTAGGACACTTGAACTCTGTGCTCTAATACCTTGCTTGTAACGCCCCAAAATCGGATCCTAAGATGTCACATGGTGCTTAAGGTCACAAGTGACCCCAAGCTAACTCTTCATCTGGCATAAGCCAAAGCAGCTGAATAAAATACATAAAATAGAAAAAAAACATGGAAACAACCTATAACTTAGTCTGACCAACATAAAAGTAAATTTACATGGTCACAATTCTGCTCATATATATACAAATCTGAAACTGAATACACTGACTACTACTGTCTGTCTATGAAGCCTCTACTAGCATTAACCAAAGATAGTCGGGTCATGACTCCCAACTACCCCTACTTAATAAGAATGAATACAGAAAATACAATACATCTCAAATCTGAATAACTCAAGTCCCTGAATCAAAAGGACTAATCACCTGCCGATCGAGAGCTGCGACCCAGCTGAATATGATATGTGTGTTATAGCTTGTACCTACATTTTGATAAGAATATAGCCAATGGAAAAATGTAGGTCAGCACTTTGAAATGTACTGAGTATGTGGGGGTACATGCAATAATATAAATAGTATAATTAATTTCATGAAAACATGCATACAGAAAATGACGACTCACTTGGCTTGAGTTATATCAAATCATACTTTTCGTAATTTCATAATAAACAGTTCATATGATAAAATATTGTAATCCACGTAAATCATTATAAATCATAAATTATGATAAATCATCCTAAATACTCATAGATTATCATATCATCAAAAATCATCATAGGTAATTATAAATCATCATAAATGACCATAAAACATCATAAACATCTCAACTCTTTGACTCAAATTCTTGGAGTGACTCGGTAATTCAAGAAACATAATCTTATGGATACGGGAGTTTCCTATAACCGACAACCCCATGTGAGCTACGTGGAATACCAATGTTTGAAACCCCCATTGGCGGAAGCATCATACTCTTTGCCAGGAAGTACGACCTTAAAACTACAATAATCATAATCGGGCTCTTTGGCCAATAATATCATCATCAAACAACCCTATGGTGGCACATAGGTTTGGGGAAATACCAAATTTCCCTTTTGATGCTAAGTACTACTCCCCGACAAGCTTAGAACGCGTTAGGAAATCCACCATAACATCACAAGGGTCAATCATAAAGACCAAATCAAATCTCTTTCTCATTTATCAAATCATATTAATTTGTGGATTCCTAACTCAACACATTTTAGCTCAAAACATTTTAATCTTCCTCAACATTAACAAGGTATCAATGCATTGAACCATAACCGACCTAACATTTGGACAAGGATATGAAGACTCAATACGTAGTATTTTCAATAATTTAACTCATCAAAACCATCCAAAAAATACCAAGACTCATTGAAACTTCGATATCAATATACCCAATAACTCAAATTGTCATAAGGAAGCTTAAAATTTGACACATGGCTCGAAAACACTTGAAAATACCAATAATTCATTCATGAACTTAAAACGTAGATACATGTTCAAAATATATCAATTGTTGATAGAAACACCAAGAATCCCAATATTAAATCTCAATTCATAGAACAAAAATAGTCAAATACTCATGTGATTCAAAACTTACAATTCAAATCTTTATAAGTTCATAATCAAATTATTTAGACATAATTCAACTTACAGAACCAGATGAATCCATTAAATAATCATAATTGGCAAGCTTGAACAACTTACATATATACATAATCAAAATCTCATGGTATGATATCTTGGAAATAAATTCATTTGCAAAACACATAATAATCCATAATAAAAATTAAAGATACGGGCACAAGAAAGGAAGAATTATTCTTGTTCAAAGCCCCACATACCTAAAAATGGAAGATGAATATGAACTTCCAACTCTAGAACTTTATTCACGAAAATAAAGGCTGCTTCTCGAAGCCCTTAACATGATCAACTTGAATCCCAAATTAATTTGAAATTTCTACGGTTCAATCAAAAGACACAGAAGGATGAAATTTAGAGTAGTAGGGTTGGGGTTTGAGCCTTAGGAAATTTTGGGGAAAATGAGCTATTGAATTCTCTTAATGGACTTAAATCCATGATTTATCCAAATGGATTGGAGTGGAAATGACGAAAATACCCTTAAAAATCAAATAATGTCAAATTTGTCCTTTGGTGGACTGTTTTGTTAAGATTAAGTAGATTGACCATAACTTTTTGCTCCGATGGAAAAATTAGATGAAACTAATTTCATTGGAAAGAGAACTCTCAGAGCTTTCTGTTGATATATAGCAGCTCACCCAGATCATTATGTACAAGAAGTTATGATCATTTGAAGTTGACCGTAAAATTCATCTAGCCTTAGTATTTTTTTCCTACACATTTACTGTTCACCACTATTCCCGGTTAGATTGGAATGATCATAACTCATCGCTCGAGTGTCTGTTTTGGATGATCCACATATCATTAGAAATCTTATTTGATGCTCTACGCGATGACGATTTGCATATCCAGAAATTCTATATAAAAAAATTATTAATAACGATAAAGAATAGAATTCAACCCATTTTTATCTGAGATCTTAATGGACTCTTGGAAAGATAAAAAAGGCTTTAACGACTCGACTCATTTGGGAGAGAAATATTTAATGGGAATACTCGAGGTATCATAATATAGGTGGTATGGTTTAGTCGTATGCTGATCAGTGTTGGTTGGTGGATTGGATTTGGTTTCTATAATGGATACGACCTGGGTGGTATGAGTTTTATCAGTGGACACGAGTCATTTCATTTGGGTCTTTTCTTCACTTCATCTTAGAATTTGTAGACTAAGTTGGATCTGAGTATGAGTGGCCCACCATGAGTTGTAAGTCAGGGTACGAGCCGTACCATGGACTCGTATGGTAGGCAGTATTCAATCCTATTTAGATTTTATTCTTCCAGGGGTACAGATCATGGGTACAAGTCATATGTAGGGATACTACATGGTTTAGGGTGAGTCATACCTTCGATAGTGCTGGGTCCAATAGAGATGGCCTAGGGTATGAGTGGTGGATACCCCTCATATTGGAGGGTACAACTAGTATGGATAGTTGTATCCCTCTGGCGGGATTTTGGTTCAATTTAAGTAAGGGAAATCTGGACATTTCCCCTACTTAACCTAATGAGTCCCCATAAATTTAACATACTTGGGAGGTTATTTGCCTTATTATTCTATTCTTTAAAACTTAGAAAAACACTCTCTAATCCTTTCCAAAGTTCTTGGGCAAGGGAAGATAGGGTTTTATCTTAAAGATTAATTTGGGGCTTGTATTAGTTATTTCTATACAACATCTTCTTGGTTTAAGGCATTTTCTCTTCCCCAATTGTTAGTTCCAACTAAAGTCATGGTTTTATACAATGTTTTCATGATTTGATTTTATATGGCTTTTGGTTTTCAAACATAATTTTGGGTTTTGGTTATAAATACTTGGTTATGGTTTTGCCATGTTTTAATTATGCTTTAAGGATGCTTTTGGATAATTAGTTGCATATGAATGGTTATTTGGTAATTTGCTTTGGTTTTGGAAATAATATGCCCCCAATGCGTTTGATAAAATGCCTATGAGAATGTTTTCACTACATTGTTTGATTTTTAATGGAAATTATGCATGGTTTAAACTTGGTAATGGAACCCCAAATAGACAAATATTTTAGAATGGTCAAAATGGAATAGTTTGGGGTTTAACAATCATTCTTGTTGGGTACAATGGAATCCCTCAAGTAATCATAATAATGGAACACTTGTGGGGTACATGAGACTCTCCAAAGTTAACTGGATAACGTGATCTATGGGTACATGGAAATACTTTGATATCTAAAATGTTTGGTTAAGGACAATACTTGTAAGTTATAGTTGGTATGATGATAAAAGAATGTATATCCTCGATTAATAATAATGGTTTGGTTGGTTGGAAATGGTTTTAATTTGGCAATAAAGGCAAGGTATGATAGCTAATCGTGAAGGTGGGAGTCCAATGGATGAACGCTGGAAATTCATATTTTCCAACATGTGGCTAGGTCATGGCAATCTTATAAGATACTACGAGGTTTACGGGAATCCTCTAAGTACACTGTACATATGTATCATGGAGGGTGAAGGGTACTAGGGAATCCCTTACTTTTATGGTATCTCTAGTTTGAGCGGATATATGCATTGGGGCCCATTCAGGGGTTTACACTGGAACCATATAGACCATGGGTGGTTCTAGGATGGTTAAGCTACACATATTCAGGTTAATGTTTTTAAATGCATACTAAACCCAGTTTTATTTCTTGACATAATTATATATATGTATGGTTTATGCGCATATGGATGGTTTAATTAGTTTTTTTAAATAGAATTATTTTATCCTTATCTTGAGATCATGCTATAGTTTAACCCGCTAACCCATCTTCGGGCATCTGTATCCCCACACGATACAAGAACCGACCATTCTACTCCTCCTACTTAACGATCAGACTTTGGGATCAGCTATTAGATTGGAGTGGTGTGCTTTAATCTTTCCAGAAGGCTCTATTTCATCGATATTATTTCATACTTTTGTTTATTTATGTATATTGGTTTTGTCTATGGTTGGGGGCATGTCCCAACTGAATTTTGGTACTCTTTTAGTTAGAAGCTTTTGTGGAACTACTATGGGTTTGTTTGGGTGGGATCGATATTGGCGTCAACCTTGGTACTGGCATTAGTATTAGGACTGATACCGTAGGACTAAATTTTTCACTGTTCCATCCTCTTTTATTTTGGGATTATATAGTTGTTATGGAACTTATATGGTTATGGTTTGGTTGGTATTTTTATCAGTTGGGTATCAAACGGTTGGACTCGTTTGGGTGGTCACAAATATAGACCTAACACAGAGTCTGGGATTATGCAATAATGCGATCTTGTTATATAGTCGTAATTCATTCGACTCAGGATATGGTAGGTCGGTTGGGTTGAGTAACGGGGGTGGTATCTATTTCTGGTTGGACTTGGGATGCCCATTACGACAAGGCCCTGGTTTGGATCGTGTCACTAGTCTTATCATAACTTGATACTAGAATAATCATAAGAAAATATACCACTCTATGATTGTGCTTTTACTTTATTTCTCCAGTATCTCCATTTTTGTTAAGCCCTAGATTAAATTTCACTATAATTTCTTTTACTCTTTATCCTCTTAAAGTTCGATTTTGTCTTCACTTCACCTTTAAATTATATGTTCACTTGTTTGAGTTTAATATTTTGCCCATCCATCTCCGTTTATCATATTTATCATTCACTGATATTAAGGCATCTCTATGGAGCATGGTGATCTAAACTACCTCTATCTTATATCATCATAACTCTTGAACTACATTTTATTAATTCTCGTCAACTTGAGATAAGTAGTCTACTTAGAAATCAATGTCTGTCCATAAGCTTTTAAAAATTTCTCTTTTCCCTTATATATTTTTTGAACTTTTCTTCAACTTCGATGGTCGAGACAAATTTGGCTACTTTGTCAACTTTTTTTTGAAAACTCGTTCATCATCTCCATTCCAAAAGGGACGACTATTGACACCTAATTTTAACCCTCCCTTCTTCCAATTTATTTCGATAAGTTTCTAACTTGTTAATAAATCAAATACCATATTTTCAATAATATGTTATGACCTTGTCATTATAATTACTAAAAGTATTATTGTATCCTTTATTATTATTATTATTGTTGTTGTTGTTGTTGTTGTTGTTGTTATTGTTATTATTATTACCATTTTTTAATATTTCTACTTTTTCTTAAATTATCACCATGGTAATTTTTAATCAGTAATTATCTTTCGTAAAGGCATTACTTGAATTTTATTCACTCAAATGAAGCACTCTATAAGTTTTTTCTTTTATATATATTATTTAGTTGTTCTTATGATTTTAGTTTTTAAGTATTAATAATTATATTTTAATAATAAATAATTTATTCACTTAAATGCATATTAATATATATTTTGTCAAGTGTGTTTTTAATCTTGATTTTGGAAGCCCCATATATATACATATATATATGGAAAAAGGTACTTTAAATCAGCCAAAATCCTCTCCAAATAGACCCAAGCTCAAATAGTCCCCAATTAGAAATATATCATATTTTCAAAAAAAAAAAAACCTAACATCTTATCCTAAACACACCAGTTGCGACCTATCTCTTTTTGTCTTCTCCCTTTTCCATTTCCGTGATGACCCGATCTATGAGTCATGATGCTACCTACTTTAACCCGCTAGTAGATAAGCTGAACCATAGCTCAGAGCTATAAGCAATGGGATAATTTTGTTGAAGATAGCCAAAAGCAAAAAATCAACAATTTAAGACTTGATAAAATTTGTAAGGCCATATGATAGTCTAAGAGATAGATAAATCATCAATAACCATCCCATGACATTATAGTTTTGGTACATGAGCAACTACATAAAGGAACATAAGTATTGAGATAGTCAAATACAAATCTATATCGAATAGTGAAAGACTAGACATAGATAATGGAAGGAAAAAGGGAAACTGCGACTCCAAGAACTCACCCAATCTTTGAAATCAACAAAGCACTTTCGTCACGTCAGCGACGGCCACTCGTACTCAGATCTGCACCAAAAAGGTACAAAAGTGTAGTATGAGTACCAAAACCATGGGTACTAAGTATGCATCATTGGTCGATTGAGCTAAATCATGATATAAGTACGGTAGGATGCAAGATAATTAATACTACAAGAATTTCCCCCATAATCTAGTAAGTGAAAAATATTTAATACCCAATGCCGCTACCATAAGCTCGGAGGGTGTAACTAAAAGAAAGTAAAAAATGAAAATCCATGTTTATCGAATATCAAGCTATAACCATAAATCCATCTGTACCGAATCATATCGTAAATAAATGTCAATGTTTGAATTGAATTGGAACTAAATATCATCACCAACATTATCATCATTTGTCAGACTTGAACCAGAACTCATGCCATCAATATTATAATCAATTATCGGACTTGAACTGAAACACAATCTCAAATAACCACCAGACTTGGCTCGGAGTTAGAACCAACACCCAAGTACCAAACTATCATAAATATCAGGTATATAATATTCTCAAAGTCCAAAGTAAGTATTTCAAAGGGTATAACTTCCATATAGAAGTTTACAAGAGCTAACACAAATCTTGGCCTAAGGTGGACCAGAGGGGCCAACTTCTAATCCTCGAAATCCATTCTAAGGAAAATTCTACCACAAACAAGGATAAGGTATCTAAATTTATTTTTATATGTTACAAAAGCCACAATTAACCCCAAGATTGCAATTTACCGAAATCAGGTACAACTAAGTCAATTTTGCCTAAATTATGGTTCTTTAATAGGCTAAACAATCCAAATAATACTAATTATATCCTTAGACCTTCAATACCTAAATATTATCCCATATATGTCATAATTTCATAATTATAATATTAATTATCTGAATTTATGAAGGTGGTAAACCTAGCCTACCTAGATATCAAAGAAAAACTCAAAGAATTTGTCTAAACCGATGATATCCCCTTTCAGGAAGTTTTCACAAGATGTCACGCTATCAAAATCATAATCTACTAGTCAAAATGAAAATAATTACACTCATATTTCATTATTGTACTTTGATCGAAAATCACGCAAAAGTGTCATGTGGAGCTCGCTTGTAGAATCACACTATCAAAACCAACAACGCGTCCCTCTATGCTTAAGGAATATTTACCCCCAAGAATAGGTGAATTCTAAGATCTAATGGTGCTACAATCAACCCATAAATAATATAGGGATTTTGGAAAAATATAAAAGATTTAATCATGAAATTGATGGAAACTTACCAAGAATTTGGAGAAGAAACACGTTAATCGAGTTTATGCACACACCAAAATCACCCCCTAATAGTTCTCCAAAGTTTTCACACTTTTTAGGGTTCTACACTCTTATAAATGGGTGAAAATGAAATAAAATAGGCTATGAGGGAAAGTTATAGTGTTCCTCGGTGTTTAGGTATCGCTTAACCAGACACTGGGTCGCATAAGCAACTGAGTGTCGCTTTAGTGACACTAGTTGAGCCTGTGCATTATCATGTAAGAGATTTTTGGCCTCTTAAGTGGCCACCGCTTAAGTGCCAAGGGCATTGCTTAAGTGATACCTACTTGGAAATCCAGGTCACCTAAGTGGCCTACTAGATGCTTAAGAGACCCAATGGGCACTTAAGCGAATGCACATGCACCAACTAAGACTTGGAATTATTTTGAGTCTCTACTGACCTCTTGAGATTTATCTAGACTCTCATACACAAACAAAGTATGATATCCTATCAAATTCAACGTTCCAGACTCAATGGCATAGTTGAAATTTCCATTTGAGGTTATTTTTTTAAAACTGGGACCCGCACCTATGTGCCATTTTTCTTAACTCTCAGCCAATAGCTCGAAATGAGTCCGAGAGCCTCGATATGCATACCAAGGATCCACCTAGCCTAAAATTGGCGTTTATGAGATGTTAAAACTTTAAGAATTGGCATACAAGGATATTTTACTGAGGCTTTTTGCTCGATAGATAATTTTAACTAGCAAAGACTTCAAAATATGGAATTGGCTCTAAAAAATAAAAAAAGTACCTGATAACCAAACTGTCGCTCCAGTAAGTCATAAATGACTTGTGGAAGCTATAGGAAAGCTCTAAATATAGAAAATGAGCAGAAATGCAAAAAAATTACCTAGAGGATTATTACAATTTCGGCAGAAATTCAGCTTCATTAATCATAGACTGAAGTTGTCAGTAATGTTTTCATGCTATGTCATTTCAACCATGTGTAGCTATGTCAAGTATATTCAAGGATAATTTTTATATTCAAAAAGTCAGTTTGACCAAATTGGAAATAAAAAAATTCAGATTCCAACTCAACAAATCAAGAACCCTAATTTCTCTATATAATTAGTACTATTAGGAGTTCATTTGGGAGAAGATTTCTAGTCGTTCCTGCACCATTATTTCCACTGATATTTTATTAAAACATTTTTTTCTTATATAGTCATTATATTCTATTTAAAGACTCCCTCCCTTAAGTGTTTCTCAAGTTTTTTGTTGCTCGAGTTCGAGTATAGCTTTATGACCAAGAAGTCCTAGTTCACTTCCCCACAAAAGGTCAGTGTTATTCCTTCTTTCTATTTTTTGATTTCTCCGTGATCCTTGACATGTGTTTTAATATTATTCACGTGCTTAAGTTTTTTTTATTTTTGAGTTATTTCTCACATGTTACATGTAATAAAACCTAGGAGCTTCATTTTTTTGACAACTACTAGTGTTATTTTAATTAAGACTATTATCTTGTATCCAACATTTTTATTTGAAACATAATCTCTATATGGTAAAAAAACATGTTTATGAAAGATTTTATTTACTTAAAAGTTCTCTTTAAATACTCATACAAATATGCTATAGTCAAGTAAAAATTATACTTCCTCTATGAAGGATAGAAGTAGAGAAACCTTACCTTTAAAGATGAAAATACCCCAAAATGAAGTAAATCGCCTCATGCTATGCCTCAAACCATTTTAGAAAAAGTGGACTAAAGAAATGAGCTTTCTAGGTTTAAAAATATGAAAATTCCATTTTTACCACTACATCGATAAAGTTACTGGTGCAGTGGTTCATAAGGTAATTGAAGCCACCATTGTTACAGTAATTTTACCATTGCACCAGTACCATTAATAAGACCACACATTCTAAGAAACTCAAAGGGTGCCCACATTGACAACGTTGAAAATCCCCTCCTATCTACACACACTCATATTCTTAGTTTATTTCTTAAACCTTGAATAAACAGCAAACCCCAGTTACTAAATGAGGCTTTACTACTCTAAAACCTTTAGTATTTTAATGACCTTTATCTAATTTCCGTACACTTATTATTAGGACACCATCTAATACATTATATCTACTTAAGTAAGCTCTTTTATGACTCTCTAACTCTATATATTCTAGTAATGTAACTCTTTTATGACTCTATAACTTTATACATTCTAGTAATTTAACTCGTGGTTGCACTTACTCTCTCTTCTAATTCCCTGATTCAATTTCATGGAGTTTTATTGGGCCTCATTACCAACCTATCTTAACCCAAATTTATTCCTATCTCATCCGGTAGTTGTACTTACCTCATATTATTCCCTTAATACCTATTATACTCTCCAATTTATTTGAATATTCAGAAAAATTATCAATTCAAGTCTCAAAGGACCACACTAGCTCAAAATAATAGTAATTTATCATATATTAAAGCGTAAGTCAGTTATTAACATTATGTCCATCCAAAAACCATGCTAGAAGTCCTAATACATGTAAACTTTCAACATTACTATCATTATTACATGCATATAAACTTACCACAATTTAATTGTAACCTACCTCATAGATAAATTACGCTTCCTTGAAGAGAAGGATTTATCTTGCATGTGTTGGGCTTCTGCCCATGCAAAATTCTTACCAGGTATGCATCAAAATTACCCTTATGAAATGTAGCCTTTGAAGCCTCATAGCTCTTGGTATGGGGTGTATTCTAGGTTTTTTGGGTAGAAGGTGATGACTAAGAAGACAGGAAATAAATGAGAGTTTAAGAGAATATGGGTTGTCTACTGCCCGAGGTACCAATGCACTAATTAATTTACTTCTACAATAGTAGGCAACAAGCTAGCTCATTTCTTTAATTTCTCGGCCCAATTGCATTGGGCCTTAATTTTCCCCATGAAATAAATCATATCAAGTCCTTTGAGAGGATTTTATTCATTGCAAAATTTTTCTGATATGATTTTTGTCATAACAAAAACAATATTTTGAGTCGTTACATTAGATACCAATTTATCCACCATTCATCCCCAAATAGATTCTACGCATGACTTACAATTTTAGGCCCACGACCTGTCAAAGTAAGAGTGATCTCTAATTTTCATTAGTTCACTTTCTCTAACTTTTGTTAACTAATGACTAAACCCCAATATAAATGACCAACATAAATGTTAGTAGGTCCTTGTATTGTCCAACTCAACACGCCAAAATTATAACAACTATGGGAAGAATTTACATTAATACCTTTTATATCAAGTTATTTAAAGAATATTTTGAACATCGCCAAATACTGTAATGCATAACAAATTGGGAAAAAATGAACACACGTGGAGTTTACCACTACAATGGTTTATGGTAGAGAAAATAGGGGAAAGTGTTTTATTTCCCCTATTTTCACTTGACAACTCTGAAGTTCTCTTAATACTCATTGTGTAATCTCATTTTGACATTAATTTAAGGTTAAATTCTTTCTTCCACTACTTTATTTACGTCTTTATTAGTATGGTAACACTAAATCTAGAGTAGCAAAAGATTTTTCATTTGATTTTGATTGGTGCGCTTTGAATTTGAAGTTTGGTGGTGTTCTTGAATGAAGTAACATGCATGTTAGATTATCTTAGGTACCCAATGCTGCTACAATGTTCTAAGCATAAGATAAATATAGTTAATATTGTATTTAAGACATAGAAGGGATGGAACGTGAATTGTCATATTCTTTAATGAATTTAGATGATTTAGATTTGAATTTGGTTATTTTACACTCCCACTTTGGTGTAAAATGGTTAATACATACTTAACCAAATCCGATCCATGTTTAGAATCAAAATTTATAGAAAAAAGTAAAAATCTTCCATAAGAGGGGTGGACTGACTACTAAGGATGATAGTACCACTCTAACGATAAATTTACCACTACAACGACACTTGGAATTTGCTCTAGGTCTTTTCCTTATTCTAAGTTTATGAATTTCCCTTTCTCACGTGGCATCCCAACTTGGTTTATAACACTGAATTTGTAATGTTTACTTGATTTATTATGGAGCAACAACCCTTATACCAGAGACTTCCTAACTTTACAAATTGTGATTGTTACAGAGATGGGCAACACAATTGAAGTTTCCTCAGGAAGAGGGGTTTTGTGATTAAAAAAGTAAAGGACGAGTTACCAAACTTCTATGACCAACTAAAGGTCTTTGGGTGGGAGATGCTTACTGAGCCTATTCTTGAAAGAAATCTAGGTTTGGTCTGGAAGATTTACGCTATACTTCCAATTATAGAGTGGTTAGTGCCCTTATCAACTATTTGCATTCAGAGAAAACACATTGATGAATCATAGATGTTGAAGTACTATGCTTTGGTTTGATAATTTTACAAACTTATTAAAATACAAGATGCAGGAATAGGTATACACACTAGGTATAATAAAGGAATCAAGATCTTAAGGGGAACAAAGGAATCAAGATCTCAGGATGAACAGGGGAATCAAAATCTCAAGGTGAACAAGGGAACAAGCTACAGGATTGAAATAATCATTCAAGGGGGAATTCTCATTCAAAATGAAATATCTATGAGACGAATTTTATTTTATAAAGACCAGATGAGAGACCAGGAACAAGCACCTGACCAAACCGTATGAGTCAACTCTAACAGCTGTCCATAGTTGTAAAGGTTCTACCAAGTGGGATAACTTGCAGTATGGTGGTCCCTCCCTCTTAACTAATAAGAAATACTCAAGATTTTTTCATCCCATAATCTTCATGTATATAAATTATTTTGTGGGCTAAGAACCTAGCTTTTGAAAAATTCTAAAATTAATATTTTTCTCTGTAACCATCTCTTTTTTCTCAAGTAAAGATTCATCCACCAAGGTACCTTCTCGTGACAATTGAAGATTTCTTTAGCTCTTTGTGTTTGGGTTTGTCTCTTGCTCTTCATTGTAAGCCTACTCCTCATTTTTCAAAGCTTGTGTAGGTATTTCATTTTCACTCTTATCTTGTAGATCTTAGTTAAGGGATAGAGTTAGCCATTTGAGTGTTGGCTAAAGTTATTCTTAAATTTGTCATAGAGTTAGTTAATTGGTTAGGCTAGAGTTAGCTATGTCATGGTCAGCTAGAGTTAGTTAACATTTTAGGCTACAATAGAGTTATTGTAGTATGGCTCGTGATAAAGCTATTACAAGGGGTTTGTATCAAGAGATTAATCCTTAGATTATTGAAAACTGTAATATATCATCACTTTTTTTTAGTGAATTTATTGGTGAAATACTATGAGGTAGGTCATGATTTTACTTCCTTAAGCAAGGAGGTTTCCATATAAACATCATGTGCATTTTACTACTTTCTTATTCTTGTTAGTTGTTGTTCTTCATTATTACCTATACAAGGACCGGGTAATGAATTGGCTCCATGTCATTGACTACAACCTATGTTTTGTTCTTGATTTTATTTGATGTTCTTATTTAGAAATAATGTAGCATATTAGGTCCCTAACCTTATGCTGGGTTCATACAAGCCATCAAATGTCCTAGTTGGTGTTTCCACTATAAATGATGCCTTGGGGGTCCCAAATCCCTCAAATCCCGCCTTTAAACCTAAGGTCTAGGGGTCAAACTTAAAGTGGGTGACTAGGGTCTTTGTCCCAGAGGGTCAGGTGGGTAAGGTGAAGTGGTCCAACCTCAAAGGGACCAAAAGTATTTATTTCTCGGTGGAGGCTAGAGTGTGGTTGTAACTAATATCTAAGTGGAATCATCCTTTGAGAAATGCTACTGATGTGACTTTTCACTAGGTAATCGTGGTGGCTTGTATTCTTTTGGGGATTTAGATGAATATAGGGAGAATATTATGGGTGAGTGGAATCACTTGTATTCTAGAGAGAGGTCTGCAAGGCATGTTTCTTAATTATTGAGTTATGTAGAAAGATGGACATGTCCAATGATGATCATGGTACCATGGAAGAGTGTGATAAGGCATTAAACATACTGAGGGGTAGAGGCACATAGGGTGGAATAAAGAAGAAAAGAAAGTTAGGAGAGAAGGATGAGAGTAGTAGAGTTGTAAAGGCAAAGAGTTTGGTAACTATTTCACCCAAGTTCCCGTATCTCTTGGTGGTTTGGAGGTCTATCATACTACTGTGAAAGGTTACTTAGAGAGAAATCATTTGCCTCTATTAGGGTTTTCTCCTTTGATATCAACTGCCCTACTGTACTCAATCCGGTCCTATGCAAATCTCCTAAAAGAGCTAAATAACTAGAAGAAGAAGCACCACTCCCAAGATCTCATACTGGTAAGGATATGGAAAGTTGTGCAGGTGACGTTTATGAGCAACTCTCCTACTAAGAAACTCCCAAAACTGACTAGGAAGGATGCAAAAGAGTTTTTATTTCTCAACAGGATAGAGGAAGTGCGTTCAAATGCTTTAAGCCTCAGAGATGATACCACCAACTAGATTCCTCCCCTTTTATTTTACTATAGTTTTAGGTATTCGGTAGCCCCCATTTAGGGCTTGTAACAAACAATTACTCTATTTTATTTTCTCATATTCTTAGAATATCTAGCATTATTGTAGCTTTAATAGTAAAAACTTGGCTTACTGTGTGCATTGAAAATAATCTTTAACTTTAAATACTATGAATATAGGGTCATTTAGATGAAAAATTACAAAATAGGGGAGGCCCCGGACAACTTACTTCTTATGAACTTCTACAGCGGTGTTGTTGTTGTGGTACCTTTTAAGGGTTTTACTTTTCCACCTAGTCCAAGGTTTTTTCTCACACCATGCTATCCCATGAGCACTTATACAACTATCTCTCATATCTTAAAAAATTTCAGATCAGAATTCTTAATTTGAGAATCTTATCAACTGTTACTGTAAAACTAACCTTTTAACTTGATTAACTACAACATAATTATACCTTTTACTTACCCAAGTACCAAAACCCATACTTCCCGTAGAAAATCAAGGCACCTGGATAGTTCATCAGGATTAGATTGGAAATTAAGGAATGCTTTAAATCATAGAGAAATGAGACGTGTCTCAAAACACAGAAATAAAAATAAACCCCCTAAGATCACACTCAATCCTCACAATTCCTGGGTCCCTTGAATACACTTTATTCTGATCTAGATACACAATAATTATCCATATTTAAGTAGTTTAATAATCATACAATGATCTAAAATATAATACATTGGTAAGAGTCCACATAGAAAACATTCATATAACATCATCACAATGCAATAATTACTTAACACAGTATTAACAAGATTTCACAACACAAAAATTCAAGTCTTATGCTACCCATTGATCTCTAAAAACACGGATGTTGCCTTTCTAATATTTTGAACACCTTCGAGATATTAATTGGGATCAAATAATCCCAATTTTGGAGGGTTTAGATACCAATCAGAATAGGCTAGATAACAAATGGACTTAACCGAGGAAAATGATATTGGACCAACATGATAGAAAATAAGAAGGTGAATTGACTTCCTAGATGCCTTATAGGTTCCCACAAATTTGATGTGGACATCAATACACCAATTTGCAGGAATCTAATTTGCATTTGTTCTTGTACTAGGATACCGATAACCTGGGCTCCAATACCATATTGTCATAATCCAAATAATAGATAGTGCAAGAACACACTAAGTCTATCCCAGATAGTAGAACCCTTACCACCCAACCATTAATTTAATATGGAAGATAAAATACAAATCTTATTAGTATTTAAAAATAAAAGACCAATATCCAAAATAAAAGATAAGTGTCTACAAATATCCATAACATGAAATGATGCCTTTAAAAAGATGTAAGCTTATCACTTCAATCCAAATGTTGCCCCAGGTCAATCACTATGTAGAAGAAGTAGAATGGCTAGTTCTTGCATAATGTGGGTATACAGCTGCCAGTAGACAGGGTTAGTGAGTGATCAATAGTATGAATCTCAGGATATGGATAAAATAATACCAATTATAAAACCAAGTAAAACTATCCAATGAACACAACCATACAAATATTTATATACCTATGCCAGGAAAGGTGACCGGGCTTAGCATGTCCTTAAAACCATTACCTGGGTTGTATAGCATGGCCGTCCTAAACCACTCACGGGCTATATGGGTTCAGCTCTCTTGCTGAAAGGGCCCTAGTGCGTGTAGCCACACGACCAAGGAAGTATCCCATGGGATGACTAGTACATCCCTCAATAGTTTGATATCATGCACACGGTCCACTAAGACCAATCCTCATATCGGCAAATACGAGTTTCTAGATTTGGTCCCCACGAGACCGCCACCTTCCACGGCTTTGCTACATACCCTACTATTAATTCCCTATTAAAACCAGTTTCCAAATAACCAAATCATTATCCATTTATTAACTATGGCTAATTATTGGTATCATCATATAAACACTTACTTGCAAGTATCATCCATAACCAACAATTTTTAGGTTTAAGGGGACTTTCAAATGCCCTTCCATATACCTTATTAAACCACTTAGGAGACTTCCATGTTCCTCACAAGCATAACTATTTAGCCTTTAGCCTGTCCAAATAATTTAAACCATGCATAATTTCTTTACCAAGTTTAAAAGATGCAACAGTTCTATTAAAAGAAGTCAATCCAATGAACATATCTTTATAAGCATTTTTCACACACACTAGGGGCATAATATAACCAAAGACAATTTCCAATTACCAATAAACCATTCTCATGTAATCCAATTATCCAAAACCACCATTAATGCATATAAAAGCATAATTAAAACAATAGAAACCATAACTAAATATTTAATATCAAAAACTCCAAAATAATCGTTTAAAACCATAATCATGTAATAATAAAATCAATAAATTTGATTATATAGACCATGCCTTTTGTTAAATTAACAATGAGGGAAGATAAACATTCCTTAAACCAAGAAGATGATGGAAAGAAATCAGCAATACAAGCCCCAAAGCAATTCTTTTGTTGAAACCCTAGATCCCTTGCCCCAAAAGCTCTTGAGAGAATTATGGAGTGTTTTGGAATAGTTCTAAGTGTCTGCTTTCCACTAACAGACACCACATAACCCATATAGACTCTCTTAGTAATAATCGACTCACCTACTAGGGTAGAAAAAAGAAAAAGGATCCAAAATAACTTCTAGATCAAAACAAAAAGACATAGCCACATAAGGAGTCACATAAGAAAGAGTGTACCCCAGATCAAGAAAATAATATACGTCATGAGAGAAAATCTATAACATAGCAATAACGACATCAGGTGATGCCTTGGATATCTATTAGGATGCCAAAGCATATAACCTGTTTTGACCAACATTAGAACTAGAAGTAGTAACAAAAGCAGATGCCATACCCCCAGGTGCAAGAGCAAAAGATAAAGCAACAGGAGTCTTATTCGCCTCCGTAGCAACCTTATTAACTAAATAGTCCTTGAGCTGATGGACTACCTGGCCATACTTGAAACAATTGTCCCTTCTTTCATTGTAATAAGCCTGATGAGGATGACCAAAGAATCAATAAGGAGGACATGAAGAACCTCACTGACCTCCACTCACCTGAGATTAGGCACCCTGTACCTGAGAATTGTCACCACCATAATGACGCATGTTGCTCGATTGGTAAGGAACGCTAGATGAAGGGTAGGAAGTAAAACTCATTAACTTTTTTTCTACCACTTTCCACCATCTCTACCACCTTGAGACTGAGCACCTCCAGGATTTGAAAACCTACTTCTCTTTTTCTACCTTTCTCTAAACTCTTCCTACCTCCTCTTTTTATCTTCCACTTGCTGTATAGGAATAGTCAACCTAAATATTTCAATATCTTTAATGAGAAAATTATTCTTGCTCTCCAATATCGAATCTTGATTCAACCTAAAAATGAACTTCCTCATTCTCGACCTTATATTAGCCTCCAAGTTAGGACCATACCTTGATAGCTGATGGAACTTCAAAGCATATTCCTTAATCGATATCTTCTCCTTTTTGGGTGTCACAAACTATTCCATCCTACCTTTCCTTAACTCTTGAGGAAAGAACCGATCCAAGAAGGCATTAGAAAAGGCCTCACATAAAGCAGCAGACACATCCTACTCAGCCTAAGCAACAACTTATTTTAAATTATAATAAATAAAATAATAGAACTCCACATTAGTTACCTCACCTTGAGGAGGACTAGTAGCAAGCGGTGAAACTCCAAGATTATTAGGGATAGGACCATGAGATCAAAGATAAACCCCAAAAGTAGGATGCAGCCTCTGAAGATTAGCTCGAGGTGGGATAAAAGAATTTCTTTATGTTCCAAATCTATGAGGCATGATCTTAAAGATGAACAAACAAGGATTAGAGAAGATTTTAGGACAAAGAATTCAAGACTAAAGGTAGAATACCTATAAAGTGAAACTTTCCTAATTAAGTTATTTAGAGTTCAACCCGAAAAACTAGTTTTACTAGCTTCAGCTAGGTATGTTTCTAGTTTGTTACATTAGATTCTATTGTATTAAAGGAGTTCAAAATGGTTTAAATGTTTAATTATGAGGGTAATAACTTGTTGGTAATGTGCAAAGTTCAATTTGATTAAGTTAAGAGTCTAAACATAAAGTTAAAGATAAATGTGAATTAGCCTAGTCTTAGCTTGTGTTTTTGATTTATCGTCATGGATATTATGTTGTTATGATCTATAATTCGTGGTGTGCGATGTTGTAGGAAGAGTTTTTAGCTTAATATGGTTATACATTGATGATATAAATTCTGGAAATCTATAGATAATATACCATAATACAAGGGAGAAAAGATGGGACAAAAGACAACCAAAATTTTAGATGCAAAATCTAGTTTGTATGCGCAATGAGCGTGCATCACATTCTATATTTAAGTGCTCCATTTCCTTATAGAAATTTTAGAGGATGAATTCTAGTAGCTGAATGCGATTTGCATGCGACGCACGAATCATTTTGGTGAAGCCATGCGTGCATCGCAACCTCCATTTTAGAACATTACTTCATGCAATGCATGCTTTATTCCTATGCTCAATTTGCACATACAATACTACTCATACACGGATAAGGAGAAGCCTACCATAAATATATTATATTGTCCTAATCTTACAAGGTTAGGTAGTGTTCCACTAGGTATATATTTTGTACTAATTCTACAAAGGTTAGGTAGTATTCCACTAGGTATTTATATTACACGACACACGTTGAAGATTGTTGGACAGGTTGGGACAACTTTTGACAAATAGTGTGATGGTGGTGAATAAATGGACACGGTTTTTGATAATTCAAAGAAGATTAAAGTGGAGGCAGCTGCAACTTTCTTAGGTTTTTATCATTATTTATTTAGCTTCTAACTATCATATCATGTATTAAATTATTTGGATCGTGATTATGAATATTATCAGCTAAAAACCCTCTTTCCAAGGTAAAATCTAATAATATAAGTTCTATTATTTTTGATTAATTTCGTTGGATTTGCTTATCATATTTTGTTGTTTGTTTATTATTATTTTTATTATCTTATGGATTGATGACTCGTAAAATACATATATTGTCGACCTTTTGATCTTGGGAGAGGGATTAGAGAGATAGAACGTGGGAATAATAAAAATCGGGTTTGTATTCTTTTATAAAATAAGAAATTCAAATTAGCATCTAGGACAGGGATGTACTTATATGTCTTACTTGATTCAAATGTAGGATGATAACTTTAATTCACTAAATTGGATTATTACATCCCCGCTCAATGATGTAGTTGTAATGTCGATGTTAGGTTAAATATTAGAGGTTGGGAAATCATGATCATGGAATTAACCCTATGAATAAACAACCAAGATAAGCAATTTAGCAAATGACGTTCAATAACATAGTATGATTATTCAAAATGCTTTAACCCTGGTCTTTACTCCATTGATTGTCCCAAAACTTTTATTTTTTTGCACTATTTGTTTTATTTTTAGTCTACAATTATTCAACACTCTTTTTGATTACTTGATCTCAATTGTTAAACTAAAATTGGATAGTTGTCGACATAAGTCCCTGTGGGATCGATAGTCAGCTTTCTTTAAGGCCACTATATTACTTGGTAGACTACATACACTTGTTGTGCACTTGGGCGCTGTCGAGTTTTTGGCACTATTGTCGGGGACTTGTTATTTGACAACTGTTTATTTTAGTTTTACTTTTCAATTTATTTGGTGTTTTTATGCTTGGTCTTGGTTTTGTCATTTCAGGAAATAGGTTGTTGGATAATAAGCTGGTAAGGGATTCAGATTTAGTTAAACCAAGCCCAGAACATGAACAACTATTCTATCAACCTAGGAGAGACATAATCCTTCTTCCCTATATTCCTCAAATCAAGAAGGACAAGAAATTCCTATTCCTATGGCTGGGCAACAAGCAGCCCATACGACAATTAGGGAAGTGGCATTCCCACTAATGACAAACTTGACTTCCCAAATTCAAAGACCAGCAGCTGGGGGGAATCCTGAGTCAAAACACAATATAGTGCAGCTTTTAATTAGCAGTGGATAGTTTGTAGGGCTTTCACATGAGGATCCACAAGTCCACTTGTAGACATTTATTGAGTGTACTGATATATTCATTCCAACTAGGGTAGGTACAGATTATGTGAGGCTGACACTATTTACCCATTCTTTTTTAGGAGAAGCTAAAAGTTGGTTGAATACAGAGCTAGCCAATTCAATCAAATCGTGGGATGACTTAGCCAGAAAGTTTCTCACCAAATTCTTTCCATCAAGAAGGACTGTGAGACCTTATAGTGAGATAGTGAGCTTCAAGTAGAAGCCTGGTAAAAATCATTACCATGCTTGGGAATGTTTCAAGGCTTTTCTTTGATATTGTCCACACCACTAACAGTCCAATGAGGTACTTTCTCATACTTTAATAGAAGCACTTGATCATAATACGAAGATTTTGCTAGATTCATCCGCAGGTGGTCAAGCACTGGAGTTGAATTATGATGAGTTTTACACATTGTTGAACCACATAGCATAAGGAAATTCCGAGTGTCATTCAGATTCTAGAAGTGCCACAAAGAGATATGCGGCCGTGTTGGAGGTGGATCAGTTCACAGCCTTATCAGCTCAGGTTACAACATTGTAGAATATGATAAACACTCAGTTCAGCAGCCTAAAATTAGGAGTTCTACAATCTAAAACTGCAGTTAATGCCATCTAATAAGCTGCAGGTTGGTGTAAAGAGTACGACAATAGTGTTCATGAAATAGCTATATATGTTTCCAATCAAGAATTAGTAATGTATATAGGTAATGCTCAAAGGCCAAATTATGGTAATGCCTACAACATGAAGTGGCAGACTCTGCAGTGGAATTCCCAACAAGAACAAATTGAGAAACCATAGGCACAAGGGAATAATCAACCAGTAAAATGGAAGAGATAATGAAACAGCTCTTAGCTAATCAAACATAATTTGCTACAGAATTAAAAAAATTGCAAGTGGCCCAGAGAAACTTAGATTTGTAAATTGGGCAATTACAACAAACATGAAATATTAGGCCTTAAGGTGGTCTACCAGCAAATAAAAAAAATCCAAAGCATGTTATGGAAATTAGCTTGAGGAGTGGCAAATAGCTTAGAAGAGATCCTCTGAAGCCAACTAAGGAGGTAGATGCTGATATGGTGACTGAACAAGTAAATGAAGAAGTTGCTGAAAAATTAAGGAAGTCTGAGTACTTGAAAGAAAAATTTGTTGAACCAAAAATGCAAAAAACACTTCTACTACCTTTCCCTCAAAGGCACATAAAAATGAAGGAGGATGTAATGTTTAAGAAGTTCTTTGACATATTCAGAGAGCTTTACAGAAATTTACCTTTATTAGATGTTTTGCAGGATATGCCCAAATATACAAGGTACTTGAGGGATGTGGTGACTAATAAGGTAAAATTATAGGATGTAGGGGTGATAACACTCACTGAAGAGTGTAGCACGATAATGACACAGAAAATCACCTAAAAATAAAAGATACGGGGAAGTTTACTTACCCTATCCAAATTGGGAACAAAGTTATCCATGCACTGACTGATTAGGGGCAAGCATAAATTTGACGCCCATGTCTCTAATTGAAACATTGAGCTTAGGAAAACATAAATCGACCATCTTGGTTCTACAGCTGGCAAACGGGTCATTGGCATATCCAAAAAGAATAATTGAGGATGTCCTCATAAAGGTTGATAAATTCATTATTCTCGTTGACTTTATTATTCTTGATTTTGAGGCAGACGAATAGATAATCATCTTAGGGGTCCCGTTCTTAGCAATCGAATGAGCATTGATTGATAGTAGAGAAGGCATGCTCAAAATAAGGGTAGAGGATGAAGAGGTAACATTTGATGTATACAAAGCACCCCTACTAATGCCCCATTATAAAGATTTACTTATGATCAATGTTATTGAAGGGGACAAGTATGGAGTGGTTAGTCTACCAAAGACCTCTTTGGACTACCTGATTAAGCATCCTGAGCTTCTACTACCTAAGCCTGATTTGATACATATTGATGAGCCATAAAAGGCTAAACTTGAAAAAACTACTGAACTTGAAAATTCACACCCAAGAGGGGTGAAGAGAATTAGAAGATGGAGGCCAAGTGTGAGAAAGAGGAGGAAGTAATATGGTTGAGTTGAGTTGGGTTATGTCGCGACACTAAATCATACACTGCATAGGAGGCAACCCAAGTTAATTAGGTAAATTTTATTTTTAATTTTTAGTTTTTATTTCATTAGCTTTTCGTTTTTAGTTGAGTCACAGGTAGAGTGGAAGTCTGAGTACCGAAAACCTAAGCTAAGGAGTATGGTAAATACTGAGCGTTGGGTCCATGAACATCCTTTATGTGTAAACATGCTACTAGATATGCCTAGAGGCCTCAAGGAGTGTTTCTATGTCTTAACTTTAAATTCACTTTGGGGACAAAGTAGATTTTTAAGTGTGGAGTGAGAAAATTCCCAAATTTTAGCTAAATTTTAAAAAAATTAGGTAAGATATTCTTGTTGGTGCTATTTTTGATTACATGATGCAAGTGTCTTGTTTTGTAAAACCATTGTTGATTGTGTGAATTGCTACTTTTTAGACTCTTAGGCTCAAGTCTTGACTCTTATACTATTTAGCTTAAATTTGAATTCATGTTATTGGTTTGTTGGGAGTCTATGATGATCCTATTGAGTTGAACATGTCCCATGCGTGTGTGAGGTATTTTTTATATTCCTTGTTGCATGTGATATTTAGAACTTTCCCGGTATGTGTGTAAAGCAAAATAAAGAGTGTGTGTTTAGGTGATGATTTTGGAATTTCTTTGATAGCCGTATTTTATATCTTTTATTTGTCCTAGCCTTTGTGCATTATCTTAGTTAACCCCCATTGAGCCTTTATCCTTTTCTTTGGTAGCCTCATATGAAGCCTAATTCTCTTTCTTTGATGGACCTTAATTTGATCCAAAAATCTCCTAAGTACTTTAATTGAAAAAAAAATTAGTAAGGAGTTTGAGAAATTGAAGAAGAAAATGGTGAAATTGATGCCCCAAGATAAGATTTATTGGTGTTTATATTTTATGTGTAGTGGTTTGGAGTGATATAAATGATGATAGGAATATTCCTATGATTATAAAAAATTGAGAAAAATTGAATCGTGAAGGAATAGACAATATTCCCACCATCTATCTGTGAAAATGCTTAAAAGAAATGGGGAAAAACAAAGAATGGGGTAGTAAAAAATGGTGTAAGTTATTTGTTGAAGATTGGTTTTAAATGTTTAATGTAGTGTATTAAAGTGCTTAGAGATGTTAGTCACTATTTTCAAATAGTTCCTACCTGTCCCTTAGCCTATATTACGACCCAGAAAAGTCCTAATTGATTCTATACTTGACATTCTTATATTAGTGGAGCACTACACTAAGGTCAAGCTTATTGTTCATTATTTGTACTTTGTGAATTCTTTGTGAGAGAGAGCGTAATTTAATTCTTGTACCCATTATGTGATAAATTGCATTATTGTAAATGATAATAGGTAACTCTCTTATTGTGAGGGTACATGTTTGATGAATATGGTTGATTTGTATGATGTCCTTGATTGAGCAGTATACATGAGTTTTCCTACTAGGTGAGTCAATTCTTGAGGCTAGGATGTTTTGGAGTAGTGTTCAGAAGCTATCAATTGTGTAAATAACATGCTTAGTGTAGTAACTTGCATTCTATGTAGTCATTGTAGTACTATTTTGAGGGTCTTGCATTTAATATAACTGAAGAATCTCTTGAGTTGATGATAATTATAGTTAAGAGTTGTTCGAGGATTAGCAAGGCTTTAAATGTGGGGTGGATTTATGCATTCTAGTGTCACTATTCTAGTCATTTTAGCCTTGTTTTGAGGATGATTCTATTATATATGGGTTGATAATGAGATAAATATGTATCAAAGTGTTGAAACATTTGTTTACAATGGTAACAAGTGTTTTCTAACCAGTTGGTACTTCAAAGAGTCAATTTGAGTTCAATAGAGAAAACTAGTCTTTCTAGCTTGAGCTAGTTGCTTGTCTAGTCTATCTTGATGGACTCTATTATATTTTATGTGTTACTTATGGTTTAAATAGTGATATTATATGTGTAATAACTTTTTAGTAGTGTATAAATTTCAAGTGAGTCAAGGAAAGAGTTGAAACTTGAAGTTAAAGATCATGGAAATCAACCTAGTTTAAGCTCTTGTTTTTAATTCATCATGATGGTTATTGTGTCTTTGTACCTATGATTCGTGTGGTGTTTTCTTGTAGGATACTTTGTGAGCTTAATATTATGAAATATAGATGATATAGAGTCTGGAAAATCATTGGAAAGACACCACAAAACAAGGGATGAAAGGAGGAAGGACAAACACTTAACAAAAATTCGGAAAGCAAATTCTAGTGAAGGCTTGCGATAAGCGTACGTCGCATGCTCTATTCCATAGGAATAAGAATTAATTGCATGATCCATTCCTATGTAATATATGGTGTTCTGTATACTCTATTTCACCCTGGGCATTTCATTCTAATTCAATTCCAACATGGACTTGGCTTACCCTTATACTATAAATACATGTTGTATCACATTTTTACATATCTTTGAATGTATTTTTGAGATTGAGGGGCTGATACAACTTAATAATTATGTTTTTATTATTTTAATTTAGTTCATTCATGTTCTCAGTCATTAATTACAACCTTGTGATTATGATTATGACTAGGCATGGCTAAACGCCCTTTTTCGGGGTTGAAACCAAGAACATGGGTACTTTAGTTTTGAACTAAATTAACTTAACTTTACTTATCTTTATTGGTTGTGTTTTCATCTTTGATATAACTATTTTAAGAATTCACGATGCTTAGAATATATCAATTGTCAACCTTTTGATGTCGGGAGAGGGAATAGGGGATAGAATAAGGAGATGAACAAAGTTTGGGTTTTTATTCTTTTTTGAAATAACGAATTGAACTTAGATCCTAGGATAGGTTTGTACTTTGAACCTAAACTTGATTCAAAAGTAGGATGATAGCTTAAAAAACTTAAGTGGACTATTACATCCCTGCTCAATGATATAGTTGCAACATTAAACTTAGGTAAAGGATTAGAGGTTGGGAAACCACAATCATGCAACTAACCCTATGAATCAACAACCAAGATAAGCAAGTTAACGAATGAAATTCAATAACATAGTGTGAATGTTCAAAGTTCTTTGACCCTGGGTTTTCTTCTATTGATTTTTTTTAGATTTTTAATTAGCACATTGTTTACTTTTCTTGAGTTATAAATTGCAAACTCTCTTTCTGGTTACACTCGCATCAAGTAAATCTAAATTGTGAAGTAAAATAGAAGTGTGGTTGAATCAAGTCTCTGTGGGATCAATACTTGGCTTTCATTAGGCCACTTTATTACTTGATAAGACCACATACACTGCACCCTTGGGTGTTTCATGCTCATTCAATTCCAGCACGGACTTGGCTTACCCCTATAACTATAAATACATGTTGTATTATGTTTTTACATATATTTGAACATAATTTGGAGCTTGAGGGGATGATACAACTTGATAATTAGGTTTTTATTATTTTAATTCAGTTCATTTTTATTTTTAGTCATTAATTACAGCCTTGTGATAACGATTATGACTATACGTGGCTAAACTCCCTTTTTTGCAGTTGAAGAAAAGAACATGAGTACTTTAGTTTTGAATTGAATTCGTTTAACTTTGCTTATCATGATTGGTTGTGTGTTCATCTTTGATTAAAATATTTTAAGGATTCGCAACCCTTAGAATATATAAATTATCTACCTTTTGATCTCGGTAGAGGGAATAGGAGATTCAATAGGAGATGAATAAATTTTGGGTTTTTATTCTTTAATGAAATAAAGAACTGAACTTATCAGCTAGGACAAGGATGAACTTAGGAGCCAAACTTAATTCAAAAGTAGGATGATAGCTTAAAGAACTTAAGTAGACTATTATATTCCAGCTCAATGATGTAGTTGTAAGGTTCAACTTAGGTAACGTATTAGAGGTTGGGAAACCATAATCATGCAATTAACCTTAAGAATCAACAACCAAGATAAGCAAGTTAACGAATGAAATTCAATAACATAGTATGAATGTTCAAAGTGCTTCAAGGGTTTTCTCCTATTGATTGTTTTAAGATCTTTAATTTCTTCATTATTTAATTTTCTCTAGTTAAAAATTACAAACTCTTATTTTTGTACCTGGTCTACCAAATAATATAGTGGCCTTCAAGAAAGCCAAATATCGATCCCACAGGGAATTGTCTCGACAACTATCCAATTCTAGTTTAACAATTGAGATTAAGTAATCAAAAAGATTGTTAAATAATTTTAAACTAAAAATAAAACAAACAATTCATATAAATAAAAGTCTTGGGACAATCACTGGATTAAAGCCTAGGGTTAAAGCATTACGAACAATCATACTATGTTACGGAATGTCATTCGCTAAATTGCTTATCTTGGTTGTTGATTCGTAGGGTTAATTGCATGATCATGATTTATTAGCCTTTAATATTTTACCTAATATGGACATTACAACTACATCGTTGAGCGGAGATGTAATAATCCAATTAAGTGAATTAAAGCTATCATCCTACGTTTGAATTCCTTATTTTATAAAAGAATACAAACCCTACTTTATTTATTCCCATGTTTTATCTCCCTGTTCCATCTCCTGACATCAAAAGGTCAAAAATATATGAATGTTATGAGTGATCAATTCATAAAATAATTATAATAAGAATAAACAAATAACTAAATAAGATAAGCCAATCCAACAAAATTAACAAAAATAATAATACTCATGTTCTTTGATTTAACCTCGGAAAGAGGGGTTTTAACTGATAATATCATAATCACGATCCAAATAATTTAAAACATGATATGATAATTAAATGTTAAATAAATAATTATAAATACCTAAGAAAGTGCAGCTGCCTCCACTTTAATCTCCACCGAATTGTCCAAAACCGTGTCCAAGTGTTCATCAACGTCACACCATTTGTACAAAGTTTTTCCAACCTTCCAACAATATTCAATGTATGTGGTGTAATATATATAACTAGTGGAATACTACCTAACCGTTGTGGATTAGTACAAAATATATACCTAGTGGAACACTTCCTAACCTTGAAAGATTAGTACAATATAATATATTTATGGTAGGTTTCTCCTTATCCGTGTACGAGTAGTATTGTATGGTGCAAATTGAGCATGGGAATAAAGCATGAGTTGCATGCAATAATACTCCAAAATAAAGGGTGCGACACACACATGGCTGCACCGAAATGACACGTGCATCATATGCAAATTGCAAAAAATTACTGTAATTCATCTTCTAAAATTTCTGTAAGTCAATGGAGCACTGAAATACAGCATGATACGCACGCTCATCGCATGCACAAACTAGATATTGCCCCCAAAATTTTTGTTAAGTCTTTCATCCCTTGTATCATGGTTTATTTCTCATGGATTTCCAGCCTTTATATCATCAATATATCATCGTATTCAGCTCACAATGCTTCCTACAACATCACACAAGATGAATTAGAGATCATAACAACACAATATCCATGACGATAAATCAAAAACACAAGTTAAGACTTGGATAATTCACATTTATCTTTAAATTTTTTGTTCTGACTCTTAACTAAATCAAATTGAACTGTGCACATTACTAACTTGTGATGTTGGATGTATTTGTGCATTCTAGTGTCACTATTTTAGTCGTTATAGCCTTGTTTTGACGACGATTCTATTCTATATGGGTTGATAAGGAGATAAATATGTATCAAAGTGTTAAATCGTGCATTTACATTGGTTACAAGTGTTTTCTAACAAGTTGGTACTTCAAAGAGTCAAGTAGAGTTCAATAGATAAAACTAGTCTTAGCTAGATGCTTGTCTAGTCTATCTTTGTGGACTCTATTGTGTTTTATGTGTTCCTTGTGGTTTATATGTATTATTATCTGTGGAAAAACTTTTTAGTAGTGTACAAATTTCAAGTGAGTCAAGGAAAGAGTTGAAACATAAAGTTAAAGATCATGAAAAACAACCTAGTCTAAGCTCTTGTTTCTTATTTATCATGATACATATTGAGTGTTTGAACCTCTAATTCGTGTGGTGTATTATTCTAGAATCCTATATGATTTGTTTATGATGATACATGTATGATTTTGTGGCTGGAAGAGCATTGTAAAGACACCACAATACAAGGGATGAAAGGAGGAACGACCAACACTTCACCAAAATTCTGGACGCAAATTCAAAAAGCACCGTGTGATATGGGTGATTTTTATGCTCTAATCTGTAGGAATAAGCGTACGTCACATGCTCCATTTCTATGAAATATAGGTTTCACCGTATGCTCCACTCCACCCCTGGGCGATTCATGCTAATTCAATTCCAACACGGACGTGGCTTACCCCTATACTATAAATACATGTTGTATCACGTTTACAAATGTTTGAATATATTTTGGAGAGTAAAGGGATGCTACAACATTGTAATTAGGTTTTTATTATTTTAATTTAGGTCATTCATGTTTTTAGTTATTAATTACAACCTTGTGATTACGATTATGACTATGTGTGGCTAAACACCCTTTTCCAGGGTTGAAGCCAAGAACATGAGTACTTTAGTTTTGAATTGAATTCGTTTAACTTTGGTTATCATTATTGGTTGTGTGTTCATCTTTGATTTAACTATTTTTAAGGATTCGCAACCCTTAGAATATATCAATTGTCTACCTTTGGATCTTGGGGAGAGGGAATAAGAGATAAAATAAAGAGATGAACAAAGTTTGGGTTTTCATTCTTTTATGAAATAAAGAATTTAACTTAGCACCTAGGACAAGGATGTACTTAGGATCCAAACTTGATTCAAAAGTAGGATGATAGCTTAAAAAACTTAAGTGGACTATTACATCTCCGCTCAACAATGTAGTTGTAAGGTTCAACTTAGGTAAAGAATTAGAGGTTGGAAAACCATAATCATGCAATTAACCCTATGAATCAACAACAAAGATAAGCAAGTTAACAAATGAAATTCAATATCATAGTATGAATGTTAAAAGAGCTTCAACCCTAGTTTTTGTCCTATTGATTGTTTTAAGATCTTTAATTTCTGCATCATTTACTTTTCTCTAGTTATAAATTATAAACTCTCTTTTTGGTTACGCTTGCACCGAATCAGTCTAAATTGTGAACTAGAATTTAACCATTGTTAGATCAAGTATCTATGGGATCGATACTTTGATTATTGAAGGCGACTTTACTACTTGTTAAGACCATGCACACTTGCGTGTGCGCTTGGGCAATGTCAAGTTTTTGGCGCCATTGCCAGGGACCTAGAATTGGCAATTGTTTTTATTTTAGTTTTCCTGTTTTAGATTTATTTGGTGTTTTTATGCTTGTTCTTGGTTTTTTTATTATAGGAAACAGGTTTTTAGGTTCATATGTTGGCAAGGGATTAGGAGTTAGTAGAACCAAGCCCTAAATGCGAGCAAGACTTTCACCAACATAGGAGAGAAGAAATCCTTCTCCCAAGAATTCCTCAAATCCATGAAGACCAAGAGAATATTGTTCCAATGGTTGAACAACAAGCATCCTGAAGAACAGTTAGGGAAGTGACTGTCCCACTTTTGATGAACTTGACTTCCCCAATTTAATGATTGGCTACTGGGGGAATTTTGAGTTAAAGCACAATATAGTGCGGCTTCTTATTAGCAATGGAGAATTTGTAGGGTTTTCTCATGAGGATCCACAAGTCCACTTATAAAATTTGATTGAGCTTATAGGCATATTAATTCTGAATATGGTGAGTACAGATTATGTAAGGCTGACACTATTTTCCCATTTATTTTTTAGGGAAGATAAAGGGTGGGTTAATGCGGAGCCGTCCAATTCAATCACATCATGGGATGGCTTATCCAGAAAGTTTCTCATCCAATTCTTTCCATCAGGAAAGACTGCAAAACTTCGCAGTGATATATTGATCTTAAAACAAAAGACTTATTAAAATCTATATCATGCTTAGGAACTTTTCAAGGAACTTCTTCGGGATTATCCACACTACCAACAGCCTAATGAGGTACTTGCTCATACTTTTATAGAAGCTCTGGATCACAATACGAAGATTTTTCTAGATTCAACCGTAGGTGATCAAGTACTGAAAGTGACTTATGATGAGTTGTACCCATTGTTGAACTGCATAGAACAGGTAAATCTTAAGTTGCATTCAGATTATAAAAGTGCCATAAAAAGCATTACAGGCGTGTTGGAGTTGGATCAGTTCACGACCTTATCAGCTCAGGTTGCAGCATTACAAAATATGATAAACACTTAGTTTAACAACCTAAAATTTGGAGCTCTATAACCTATAACTACAGTTAGTGCCATGCAAGAAGCTGCAGGTTAGTATGAAGTGTAAGGTAATAGTGTTCACTTAGCAGCTATGTGTGCTTCCAATCCAGAATCAGTGATGTATGTAAGTAATACTCAAAGGCCAAATTATGGTAATGCCTACAACATAAAGTGGCAGACTCAGCTATGGAACGCCGCCCAATAACAAATTTAGTAACCACAGGCACAAAAGAATCAGTCAACCAACAATATAGAAAAGATTATGAAATAAGTCTTAGCTAATCAGACACAGTTTGCGATAGACTTGAAAACTTCACAAGTGGCCCAGAGAACCATAGCATTATAAATTGGAAAGTTATAAAAAACATGGAATACTAGGCCTCAAGTTGGTCTATCAGAAGATACAAAAAATCCCATGAAGGTTATGGAAATTACCTTGAGGAGTGGTAAAAAGCTTCAAGGAGATCCTTTAAAGGAAACTAAAGAGGTAGATACTGATATAGTTATTGAACAGATAAATGAAGAAGTTGCTAAAAATCAAGGAAGTTTGAGTACTTGAAAGAAAAGGTTGTTGAACTAAAAGTGCAGAAAACACTTCCACTACCCTTCCCTCAAAAGCACATGAAAGAAAAAGAGGATGCAATATTTAAGAAGTTCTTTGACACAATCAGAGAGCTTCACATACATATACCTTTGTTAGATGTTTTGCAGGGTATTCCCAAGTATGCAAGGTACTTGAAGGATATAGTGTCTAATAAGGTGAAATTTTAGGATGTGGGGGTGATAACACTTATTGAAAAGTATAGTACGGTAATGACACAGAAAATCCCCAAGAAATTGATAGATCCAGGGAAGTTTACTCTCCTTATCCAAATAGGTAAAAAAGTGGTCCACACACTGAGTGACTTGGGGGCAAGTATAAATTTGATGCCCATGTATCTATTTGGAAAATTGAACTTAGGAAATCCTAAAGTGACCACCTTGGTTCTACAGCTGGTAGACGGGTCATTTGCATATCTAAAAGGAATAATTGAGGATGTTCTCATAAAGGTTGGTAAATTCATTATTCCTGCTGACTTTATTATTCTTGATTTTGAGGTAGCCGAATAGGTACCAATCATTTTGAGGTGCCCATTCTTAGCAATTGGAGGAGCATTAATTAATGTTAGAGAAGGCATGCTGAAAATAAGGGTAGAGAATGAAGAGGCAGTATTTGATGTATAAAAAAAACCCATACTAACGTCCCATTATTATGATTTATGTATGATTACTCTAATTGATGGGGAAAGTTTTGGGTGGTTTGTCCACCAAAGACCTCTTTGTACTACTTGATTGAGCAACCTAAGCTTCTACCCTCTAAGCCTGATTTGATGCACATTGATGAGCTTGAAAAGGCTAAATTTGAGCAATCTATTGAACATAAAAATTCACACCCAAGATGGATGAATAGAATAAGAAGATGGAGACCAAGCGTGAGGAAGAGGAGGAAAAAATATGGTTGAGTTGAGGTAGGTCATGCCGCGATACTAAATCAGGCGCTGCTTGGGAGGTAACCCAAGCTAATTAGGTATATTTTCTTTGCAATTTTTAGTTTTTATTTCATATAGTGTTTATTTATGGGTAAGTCACCGATTAATGAGAAGTCTGAGTACCATAAACTTGAGCTAAAGAGCATGGTAAAAACTAACTGTGGGGTCTCACGGATCTCCTTTATATGTAAGATGCTACTAGCTAGGCCTAGAGGCCTCAGGAAGTATTTCTATCTCTTACCTTTAAATTTACTTTAGGGAAAAATTAGATTTTTAATTGTAGGGAGAGGAAATTTCAAAATTTTGGCTCCATATAAAAAAAAATTGTGTAAGATATTCTTGTTGGTGCTATTTTTGATTACATGATGGAAGTCTTTTGTTTTGTAAAAGCATTGTTGAATTAATGAATTGCTACTTTTGAGGCTCCTAGGATCATGTCTTGAGTCTTGTACTGTTTGGTTTAAATTTGAATTCATGCTATTATTTGGTTGGGAGTCTATGATAATCCTATTGAGTTGAGCATGTACCATGGACATGTGAGGTATTTTGTATATTTTTTGTTGCATGTGATGTCTATAACTTGCTCGGTGTGTGTGTAAAGAAAAATAAAGTGTGTGGGTTTATTAGATGATTTAGGCATTTCTTGGATAGCCTTGTTTTATACCTTCTATCCTTCCTACCCTTTGTGCATTATCCTAGTTAACCCACATTGAGCCTTTAGACTTTTCTTTGATAGCCTCATATGTAGCCTAATTCGCTTTATTTGATGGACCTTAATTTTACAAAAAATATCCTAGGTGCTTTAATTGAAGAAAAAAATGAATTAGTAAGGAGTTTGAGAAATTGAAGAAGAAAAAGATGAAATTGAGGCCCCAAGGTAAGAGTTATTAGTGTTTATATTAGACTTATAATGGTTAGGAGTGATATGAATGATGTTAACAATATTCCAATGATTGAAACAACTTAGAAAAATTTAATCTTGAAGTTAAAAACAATATGCCCACCATGAATTTGTAAAAATGCTTAAAAGAAATGGGGTAAAATAGAAGAATAGGGTAGTTAAAAATGGTGTAAGTTGGTTTTTGAAGATTGGTTTAAAATTTTTAATGTAGTGTATTAAAGCACTTAGAGAGGTTAGTTACTATTTCCAAATAGTTCTTACCCATCCTTTAGCCTACATTACAACCCAAAAAAGTCCTAATTGATCTTATACTTGATATTCTGATATTAGTGGAGCACTACACTAAAGGCAAGCTAATGGTTCATTATGTGTAACTTGTGAATTCTTTGTTAGAGTGAGCATAGTACCCATTATGTGATAAATTTCATTATTATGAGTGATTATGGGTAACTCTCTTGTTTTGAGGGAAAATGTTTGATATTATGGGTGATTTGTCTGATGTCCTTGATTGAGCAATATACATTAGTTTTCCAACTAGGAGAGAATTCTTGAGGCTAGGATATTTTGGAGTAGTGTTCATGAGCTATCAATTGTGTAAATAACATGCTTAGTGCAGTAACTTGCATGTTGTGTAGTCATTGTAGTACTAGCTTGAAAGTCTTGCATTTAGTAGAAGCCTAGTGTCTCTGTAGTTGATGATAATTATAGTTAAGAGTTGTTCGAGGACGAACAAGTTTTTAAGTGTGGAGTGGTGATATTTGGTATATTTATGCATTCTAGTGTCACTATTCTAGTCATTTTAGCCTTGTTTTGAGGATGATTCTATGCTATATGGGTTTATAATAAGATAAATATGTATCAAAGTGGTAAAGCATGTGTTTCCAATGGTTACAAGTGTTTTCTAAGAAGTTGGTACTTCAAAGAGTCAAGTAGAGTTCAATAGAGAAAACTAGTCTTTCTAGCTTAAGCTATATGCCTGTCTAGTCCATCTTGATGGACTCTATTGTATTTTATGTGTTCTTTATGGTTTAACTGTGTTATTATATATGCAAAAACTTGTTAGTAGTGTACAAAGTTCAAGTGAGTCAAGTGAAGAGTTGAAACTTGAAGTTAAAGATCATGGAAACCAACCTAGTCTAAGCTCTTGTTTTTGATTCATCTTAATGGATATTGTGTGCTTGAACCTCTAATTCGTGTGGGGTGTTCTTGTAGAATCTTCTGTGAGCTGTTTTTGATGATACATGGTTGATTTGGAGGCTTTAAAAGCCTTTTTAAGACACCACAAGACAAGGGATGAAAGGAGGAATGACCAAAACTTAACCAAAATTCGGGACACAAATCCCAAAAGCACCGTGTGATATGCGTTCATCGCATGATCTAATGCATAGGAATAAGCGTGAGTCGCATGCTCCCTTCCTATGGAATAGAGGGAGCACCGCATGCTCCACTCTACCATTGGGGGTTTCATGGTAATTCAATTCCAACACGGACTTGGCTTACCCTTATACTTTAAATACATGTTGTATCACGTCTTTACATATCTTTGAACATATTTTGGATCTTGAGGGGATGGTACAACTTGATAATTATGTTTTTATTATTTTAATTTAGTTCATTCATATTTTTAGTCATTAATTAGAACCTTGTGATAATGATTTTGACTATCTATGGCTAAACGCCCTTTTCCGAGATTGAAGCCAATAACATGAGTACTTTATTTTTGAATTGAATTTTTTTAACTTTGCTTATCATTATTGGTTGTGTGTTCATCTTTGGTTTAACTATTTTAAGGATTCGTGACTGTTAGAATATATCAATTTTCTATCTTTTGATCTCGAGAGAGGGAATAGGGGATATAATAAGGAGATGAACAAAGTTTGGGTTTTTATTCTTTTAATAAATAAAGAATTGAACTTAGCACCTAGGACAGGGATGTACTTAGGAGCCAAACCTTATTTAAAAGTAGGATGATAACGTAAATAACTTAAGTGGACTATTATATCCTTGCTCAACGATGTAGTTATAAGGTTCAACTTAGGTAAAGGATTAGAGGTTGTGAAACCATAATCATGCAATTAACCCTATGAATTAACAACCAAAATAAGCAAGTTAACAAATAAAATTCAATAATATAGTACGAATGTTCAAGGTGCTTCAACCATGGTTTTTATCCTATTGATTGTACTTAGGAGCCATACTTGATTCAAAACTAGGATGATAGCTTAAAGAACTTAATTGGAGTATTACATTCCCGCTCAATGATGTAGTTGTAAGGTTCAACTTAGGTAAAGGAATAGAGGTTGGGAAACTATAATCATGAAATTAACCCTGCGAATCAACAACCAAGATAAGCAAGTTAATGAATGAAATTCAATAACATAGTATGAATGTTCAAAGTGCTTCAACCCCTGGTTTTCTCCTACTGATTGCTTTAAGATCTTTAATTTCCACATTGTTTACTTTTCTCTAGTTATAAATTACAAACTCTCTTTTAGGTTACGCTTACACCTAATCAATCAAAATTATGAACTAGAATTAGACCGTTGTTATATTAAGTCTTTGTGGGATTGATACTTGGCTTCTTGAAGGCCAATATTCTACTTGATTAGACCATATACACTTGGGTGTCCGGTTGGGCGCTGTCATGTTTTTGGGAAGTATACCACTAGGTATATATTTTGTACTAATCTTAGAAAGGTTAGGTAGTATTCCACTAGGTATATATATTACACCACATACATTGAATATTGTTGGATAGGTTGGGAAAACTTTGGAGAAACGATGTGATGGTGGTGAATACCTGGACATAGTTTTGGATAATTCTGTAGAGATTAAAATGGAGGCAGTTGCACTTTCTTATGTTTTTATCATTATTTATTTAACTTTAATTATCATAGCATGTATTTAATTATTTGGATCGTGATTATCAATATTATTGACTAAAAACCCTCTTTCCAGGATTAAAGCCAAGAACATAAGTACTATTATTTTGGATTAATTTCGTTGGATTTGCTTATCATATTTTGTTATTTGTTTATTCTTGTTTTGATTATTTTATGGATTGATCACTTGTAAAATACATATATTGTTGAACTTTTGATCTTGGGAGAGGGAATAGGGTAATAGAATCTGGGAATAAATAAAGTAGGGTTTATATTCTTTTATAAAATAAGGAATTCAAATTAGTGTCTAGGACAGGGATGTACTTAGATGCCCTACTTGATTCAAATGTAGGATGATAGCATTAATTCACTTAATTTGATTATTACATCCCTTCTCATTGATGTCATTGTAATGTCTATATTAGGTAAAATATTAGTGGTTGGGAAACCATGATCATGCAATTAACCCTACGAATCAACAACCAAGATAAGCAATTTAGCGAATGACGTTCAATAACATAGTATGATTATTCAAAATGCTTTAACCCTGGGCTTTAAACCATTGATTGTCCCAAGACTTTTATTTTTATGCACTGTTTGTTTTATTTTTAATTTAAAATTATTTAACAATCTTTTTGATTACTTGATCTCAATTGTTAAACTAGAATTGGATAATTGTCGACGCAATTCCCTGTGGGATCCTATTGAATTGAGCATGTGCCATGTGTGTGTGAGGTTTTTGTATATTCCTTGTTGCATGTGATGTCTCTAATTTGCTCGGTTTGTGTGTGAAGAAAATTAAAGAATATGGGTTTAGGAGATGATTTATGCATTTCTTTGATAGCCTTGTATTATACTTTCTTTTTGACCTACCCTTGTGCATAATCCTACTTAAACCTCATTGAGCCTTTAGCCTTTTCTTTGGTAGCTTCATATGTAGCCTAATCCTTTCTTTGGTAGACCATAATTTGATCCAAAAAGCTCCTAGAATCTTTAACAAAAAATTAATTAAGTAAGGAGTTTGAGAAATATGAAGAAAAAGGTGAATTAGATGCCCCAAGATAATAGTTATTGGAGTTAATAATTCATGTGTGGTATGTGGGAGTGATAGACATTATACTAGAAATATTATCATGGTTGTGAAAAAAGAGAAAAATTGATTCATGTGGTAAAGAAATAATACTTCCACCATGTGTTTGTGAAAATGCTTAAAAGAGATGGGGCAAAATAAAAAGATATGGGTGGATAAAAAAAGTGTAATTTGGTTGTTGGAGATTATTTTTAATTGTAAAAAGTGATGTATTAATGCGCTTAAAGAGGTTAGTCACTATTCTTGACCAAAATAGTTACTACCCATTCCTTAGCCTATATTACAACCTAGAAAAGACCTAAGTAATCCTAAGTTCATCATTCTGATATTATTGGAGCACTACACTAAGGGCAAGCTTATGGTTCATTGTGTGTAACTTGTGAATTACTTATGAGAGTGAGATTAATTTGATTCTTGTACCCATTGTGATAAATTGCATTATTGTGAGTGATTGTGGGTAACTCTCGTATTGTAAGGGCCACATGTTTGATAAAGTGGGAAATTTGTAAAATGTCCTTGATTGAGCAAGATGCCTGAATTTTCCACTTAGGTGAGTCAATTCTTGAGGCTAGGATGTTTTGGAGTAGGTTCATACACTTTCAATTGTGATTGTAACATTCTTAGTGTAGAAATTTGCAATCTGTGTAGTCATTGTACTACCGGCTTGAGTGTTTTTATAGTAGTAGAAGTGTAGCGTCACCTCAGATTTTTATGCCTAGAGTAAAGATTTGTTCAATGACGAATAAGGGTTAATGTGTGGTGTGATGATCTAAGGTGGTTTTATACACTTCGGTATCATTATTCTAGCTTATTTCGCCTTGTTTTTTGAACAATTTGTGTGCTTAATGTGCTGATATTGATATAAATAAGCATTGAAGTGTAAAAGTATGTGATTTCAAAGTTCAACATGTTTTTCAGATAAGTTTGTACTTAATTAAGTCATTAAGAGTTCAACTCGGAAAACTAGTTTTACTAACTTGAGCTAGGTATGTGTCTAGTTGGTTTCATTAGATTATATTATGTTAAAGGAGTTCCAAATGGTTTAAATTTGTAAATATGAGTGTAATAACTTGTTGGTAATGTGCAAAGTTTAATTTGATTAAGTTAAGAGTCGGAACATAAAGTTAAAGATAAATGCGAATTAGCCTAGTCTTAGCTTGTGTTTTTGATTTATCGTCATGGATATTATGCTGTTATGATCTCTAATTCATGGTGTGTGATATTGTAGGAAGTGTTGTGATCTGAATATGGTGACATATTAATGATATAAAGGCTGAAAATCCATTGAAAATACACCACTATACAAGGAATGAAAGATGGGACGAAAGACTTCACCAAAATTTTGGACACAATATCTAGTTTGTGCGCGCGATGAGAGTGCATCTCATGCTTTATTTCAGTTCTCTATTGCCTTAGAAAAATTTTAGAAGATGAATTCCAGTAGCTTTATGCAATTTTCATGCGATGTACGCATCATTTTGGTGCAGCCTGCGTGCGTTGCACCCTCCATTTCAGAGAATTATTGCATACAACGCATGCTTTATTCCCATGCTCAATTTACACATGCAATACTACTCATACACGGATAAGGAGAATCCTACCATAAATATATTATATTGTACAAATCTTACAAGGTTAGGTAGTGTTTTACTAAGTATATATTTTGTACTAATCCTACAAAGGTTTGGTAGTATTCCACTAGGTATATATATTACACCACACACGTTAAAGATTGCTGGACAGGTTGGGACAACTTTGGACAAATGGTGTGACGGTGGTGAATACCTGGACACGGTTTGGACAATTCAGTGGAGATTAAAATGGAGGCAGCTGCACTTTCTTAGGTTTTTATCATTATTTATTTAGCTTTTAATTATTATATCATGTATTTAATTATTTGGATCGTGATTATGCATATTATCAGCTAAAATCCCTCTTTTCCTGGTTAAAGTCATGAACATGAGTACTATTATTTTGGATTAATTTCGTTGGATTTGCTCATCACTTTTGGTTGTTTGTTTATTCTTGTTTTAATTATTTTATGGATTGATCACCCATAAAATACATTTTGTCGACCTTTTGGTCTTGGAAGAGGGAATAGGGAGATAAAATGTGGGAATAAACAAAGTAGGGTTTGTATTCTTTTATAAAATAAGGAATTCAAATTAGTGTCTAGGACAGGGATGAACTTAGATATCTTACTTGATTCAACTGTAGGATGATAGCATTAATTCACTTAATTTGATTATTACATCCCCGCTCAATGATATAGTTGTAATGTCCACATTAGGTAAAGATTAGTGGTTGGGAAACCATGATCATGAAATTAACCCTACGAATCAACAACCAAGATAAGCAATTAAGCGAATGACGTTCAATAACATAGTATGATTGTTCGAAATGCCTTAACCCTGGGCTTTAATCCATTGATTGTCCCAAGACTTTTATTTTTATGCACTGTTTCTTTTATTTTTTATTTAAAATCATTGAACACACTTTTTTATTACTTTATCTCAATTGTTAAACTAGAATTGGATAGTTGTCGACACAAGTCCCTGTGGGATCGATATTTGGCTTTCTTGAAGGCTACTATATTCCTTGGTAGACCATGTCCAATTGCGTGTGCGCTTGGGCACTGTCACCTTCCATGTACCATATTAAAGCATTGGGAGACTTTTATTTTCCCCACAAACATAACTATTTAGCCTTTAGTCTTTCCAAACCATTTAAACTATGCATAATTCCCTTACCAAGTTTAAAAAATGCAAGAGTTCCATTAAAAGAAGTCAGTGCAATGAATATATCTTTATAAGCATTTTATCAAACACATTGGGGCATAGTATAACCAAACCAATTTTCAATTACCAACAACAATTTCCATGAAATCTAATTATTCAAAACCACCATTAATGTATATAAAAGCATAATTAAAATCGTAGAAACTATAACCAAATATTTAATATCAAAAAACCCCAAATAATAGTTTAAAACCATAATCATGGAATAATAAAATCCATGAAACCAATCATATAGACCATGACTTCAGTTAAATTAACAATGAGGGAAGAGATACATGCCTTAAACCAAAAAGATGATGGAAAGAAATCACCAAGACAAGCCCCAAAGAAATCCTTTAGTTGAAACCCTAGCTCCCTTGCCCCAAAAGCTCTTGAGAGAATTATAGAGTATTTTGTAATAGTTCTAAGTATTAATGAATAGAATAATAGGGTAAATAGCCTCCAAAGTGTATTAGAAGTCATGGGTCCTAATTAAGGTAAGTAGGAAAATGTTCAGAATACCCCTACTTAAATTTATTAAAAACCCGTCACAGGTATACGTCTGACCCATACGAGTCGTACCCTCCTTATGTGATTATGTAACACCCTGATTTGCTAAACCGGAATGCTACACGGTGTTCATGAACCTAAGGGACCACAAGCTAACCCATGATTGATATCTGTACCTGTATACTTCAAATAATGATATAATAATGTGGAATACATGGAACTATAAGGCCATAAGGTTCAATTGAATACAATCATGTGGGCAAAAATACCTAAAATAACTAAATCTGGATGTAAATCTAAAAGTAAATCTGAAAGCCTCTAAACTATTTGAATAAGGAGTCGAAGGAACATGTCTCCAACTAATTTTGTAAAACTAAACTAAAGAAATAAATAAATGAATCAGATCATAATGTCCTCGAATAAATGAGGACTTACTGTGTCTCTGCAACTGGAACGCTACTGCTACTACTGGGATGGAGCTCATGTCTAGGAACCTATGGTGTAACATGAAAAGAAATCACCATAGGGCAAATGCGTAAGTACAACTGGAGTACTGAGTATACGAGCAAGGTAGGCTGAACATAAAGGGTTTTATGCATGAACAAGACTGACTGACTAATATGAACATGGGAGTGCAAACACACATATATAGAAACTGGTACCATGAATACGTGATAGCATGACCTGTAAACTAATACATGGTTTACTGATAACTGCCCTGATTGATACTAAAACTGATAATATAGATGACTATATCTGACAGTCCTATATATACTAAATCTGAAGAACTATCTGAGTTCTTTTAGTGAGACTGATACTGAAACTATGGGAAGTAGTGTTTAACCGACATGCCCCATGTATGCTATTATGGCTAAGCTGGGGCCCAATCTCTGCCCCAACAGGAGGGGTGTCAATACCGCGCCACTGGTAAGGACAGCTGTGAGTAACCCTTATCTGGCGGGTACTCAATGAGAACGATGGGAACCCTAAACTAACAGGTTAAGCAACCTCATCAACCCTAATCTGACGGGTTAAGATATCTCAACCTATGTTGTCTATATAGTTCTGGAACACAAGGATTGCTACGAAGAATCACACCCTGAACTGGCGGGTGAGTTCCCATCCTTAGGTTCACTCGGTGCTAACCTCTACTCCCATCTGGAGGGACTGGACATGAATAACTAATTGTGCATGACTTAATCTTACTGAATTCTGTTGACTGGTGGAATGTTACTGATATCTGACAACTGACTAAGATCATGAGGTTTTCCTGAGTCACATGACTGACTGAAGTCTATGAAGTCATAGCTTGAGTTCAGATATCATGAAAGATGACATGGATCTAGGCAAACATCTATAGTTTTCAGGTACAAGTACCCCCGGACTCGATGGAAGAAAACTGACGCACATGACTGACTTGATTATAAGAGTAGAGTCCATAATTTATAATATCATAAGTAGGGATCTGATACTAAGCATGGTTATCAATAATGTATTGCATGGAAAGGATTTCATATCACATGGAAGTACTTGCACAATCTTAATATCATCTTCATGTCATAATCATATTGGCAACACATACCAATAGCATAGAAATTCATATGGATTGCATGGTTATCATACATCTTGTTCATAAGTAGGATTTGCAAGTAAACATAGCATAATCCCATAAGAATAGTTCATGAGTATTCCAACAACATTTACAAGGCACATTAACAACATAGAACTCATTGGAACGTAAGGGAATATCAAGAATCCTTCACTTAGTTACAATTTACCTTTATTGCATGATTTCTAGTTCCTTAGGCATTTTATCAAACACCTTACATGCACATCTTAAGCATAGGGGAATTCATCAAATTATACATCATTAACAACCAAATTACATGTTTCCAACTCATATGATATCATGTATTCACAAAAAAATATATAAAGATTCCATCTTGGGAATCACCCAATATCAACAACATGATCATCAACACCTAACAATATAGAAATCATACTTTATAATGAAAAAGAGGAAAACAATCAAGAATCAACATGGGTATGATCATATCACCATAATCAACCAAGCTTTTTATTTTAAAGATTGATTCATAAACTCTATGAATGAATTGAATCCATAGATGAACACTACGCATACCTTAGAAGGAAGATTTTTGATGATTGACGGAGAAATTTTCTTGAAATCGGATCTTCAAGCTTAATTATGCAACCCTAGTTGTTTTTACCCTTTAGTGCACTTGGATGATGAGCTTCGAGATGAAAATAGGGTTGTAATATGCTTAGAGGCTATATATTTCGTAGGGTTAAGTTTAGGGACGTGTAAAGAGTATTTAAAGACTTAATTACCTTTAAAATAACTCAAGACAGAGTGTTTTTGACACCTAGAATTGACTTACACGGTGCCCAAGTGATCACCTATGCCTGGGTTTGGGAGGCGCCTAACCAATCGCCTATGCCTGGGTTAGGCGACGCCTAACCAATCGCCTATGCTTACTGTCTCTCACGAAAATGGGCATAACCTTTTGCTCGGGTATTAGATTAAGGCAAAATTTGTATCGTTGGAAAGCAAATTCGATTCTATACAATTTGGTGGGTTAAATCAGCCAAAATACGACATTAAAATCGAGTTATACTCATTCAAAGATGACCCTTGAAAAATCAAACACTAAAACTTGATGGATTCAAAAACTCTTAGCTTGTATTACGTTAAGTGACTCATATGAACATGCTTAATGCATCATAAGCTATCCTATCACTAGGATATTCATTGTAAGTCATGTACTCAAATATGAATCATAGGATAGGATATTTCATACGTAGGAATACTTATTCACTTCCTAGCTTAGAAACATGTGGGGTATTACAATATCTCCCCTTTGGGAACATTCGTCCTCGAATGAGAATTTACTGAGAAGGGATACAAGACAATAGAACCGAAACTGAACATGAAGAACAAAAACTTGATCCTATGACTGACATGCTAAACATACTAATCTCATGCATATCTTATGCACAGACAACTGACACATGAATGCATGACTGAGTATGAAATAGTTAATAGGTACCAAGTTTATACCAGAAACATAAACATAAAACTGAATAAGCTTGAGGAGAACTGTTACCTTATGCTTGATCTTAATTGGTGGGGAACAAGTGAGGATACTTAGTACGCACATCTGCTTCTGCTTCCCAAGTAGCTCCCTCATGAGACTGATTTTGCCAAAGAACCTTGACTAGAGGGACTTCTTTGTTCCTCAATCTACGAGTCTAATAATCTAAGATTTCATCTGGAATCTCTTCATAAGAGAGGCTGTTCTGAATGTCGATGCTCTGAATTAGGACAACAACTGCTGGGTCACCATGCACTTCTTTAGCAAAGAGATATGGAAGACTGGATAGACTGAGGCTAGATCTGAAGGCAACTCAAGCTCATAAGCTACCTTGCTAAAATGACAAAGAATTCTAAAGGGACCGACATATCGGGGACTGGGTTTCCCTTTCTTGACGAACCTCTTTACTCCTTTCATGGGAGAGATCTTAAGATAGACATAGTCATTGACCTCAAACTTGAGATCCTTTCTACAAACATCTGCATAGGAATTTTGTCAGCTCTGAGTAGCTCATAGTCTCTCTCTGATCAACTGAACTTTCTCTAAGGCGTCGAATACTAAGTCAGGACCTATGACTGAGGCCTCACTAACTTCAAACCAACCAATCGGAGATCTACATCTCCTACCATAAAGAACTTTGAAAGGATCCATCTGAATACTAGAATGATAGCTATTGTTGTATGCAAACTCAATCAAAGGCAAGTGATCATCCCAACTTTCCTTTAAGTCAATTGCACATGCCCTTAGTATATCTTCAAGAGTCTGAATGGTCCTCTCTGCTTGACCATCTTTCTGAGTATGAAATGTTGTGCTGAGATGGACTTGGGTACCGAGACCCTTTTAAAATACTTTCCAAAAGTAAGAAGTGAACTGTGTACCTCTGTCTAAAATGATAGATAGTGGAACACTGTGTAACCTAAATAACTCCCTGATATAGAGTTTGGCATAATCCTCAGCAGAATAAGAAGTACGAACAGGAAGGAAATGAGCTGACTTGGTCATTCTATCTATAATGAACCAGACTGAATCATGCTGATGACGAGTTCTAGGCAAACCCATCACGAAGTCCATGTTAACTTCTTCCAACTTATAGGTAGGAATGGTGAACTCTTGCATGGAACCACTAGGTTTCTGATGCTCTATCTTAACCTGCTGACATGTAGAGTACTTAGCCATAAACTCTGCAATATCTCTTTTAATCCCACTCCACCAATAGATCTCCCGCATGTCCCGGTACATCTTAGTGGCCCCTGGATGAGTAGATTATCGGCACCATGAGCTTCTATAAGAATTCGCTGCCTCAATTCATCTACACCTGGAATACATAGACTACCCTGACAACGAAGAACAGCATCTCCCCTTTGGGAGAAAGCCTCGACTTTCTGATTCTTAACTAACTCTTTGAGCTTGACAAGGCTAGGATCCCTATCATGTTTCACTTTCACCTCAAAAACTAGAGATGACTCTAAACTACTATGAACACATACACCACCCTCTGAAGAATCGACTAAGCGAACGCCTAGTTTGGCAAGATGATGGATCTCCTAAGCCATCTTTTTCTTACTATCCTCAATGTGAGAAATCCTACCCATGGAGAGTCGACTGAGAGTGTCGGACACAACATTGGCCTTGCTCGGATGATAAAGAACACTCATGTCGTAATCCTTTAAGAGCTCTAACCACCTTCTTTGGCAAAGATTGAGATCTTTCAAGGAAAAGACATACTGGAGGCTTTTATGGTCTGTGAAGATATCTACATGAACTCCATAGAGAAAATGCCTCCAAATCTTCAAGGCAAAAACTGCCACTGCTAACTCAAGATTATTAGTAGGATAATTCTTCTCATGTGGATTTAACTGTTTGGAGGCGTAGGCTATGAACTTACCATGCTACATGAGGACACAACCTAAACACACTCTGGATGAATCACAATAGACTACAAAACCATCTGAACCATCTGGAATAGCTAGAAGTATAGCGAAGGTGAGTTGAGTCTTCAACTCTTGAAAGCTCTTCTCGCATGAATCTGACCACTGAAACTTAATCTTCTTCTGAGTCAATCTGGACATGGGAGATAAAATAGAAGAAAATCCCTCGATAAACCATCTGTAATAGCCAGCCAAACCCAATAAACTCCTAATATCTGATGGAGATACAGGTCTGGGTTAATTTATTACTGCCTTGTTTTTCTGAAGATCTACTATAATACCATCACTGGAAACAATATGGCCATGGAATGCTACTGATCTTAGCCAAAATTTTCACTTGTTAAACTTAGCGAATAACTCGTGATCCCTGAGAGTCTGAAGAACAATCCTGAGATGGTCTGCATGATCACGCTCTGTGTGAGAATAGACCAGAATATCATCTATGAAGAGTATGACAAACATGTCCAAGTACTGCTTGAACACACGATTCATCAAATCCATAAAAGCTGCAGGGGCATTGGTAAGACCAAATGACATGACTAAAAATTTGAAGTAACCATACCGAGTACGGAAAGCTGTCTTCAGAATGTCACATTCTCTAACTCTGAGCTGATGATAATCTGATCTGAGGTCTATCTTGGAGAAGTAACTGGCACCCTGAAGTTGGTCAAATAGATCATCAATCCTAGGAAAAGGATATCTATTCTTTCTCTGTGACCTTGTTGAGTTGATGATAATCAATACACATCCTGAGAGAACCATTTTTCTTGCGCAAGAATAATACTAGCGCACCCCATGGGGAAATGCTGGGTCTGATGAATCCCTTATCTAAGAGATCCTTCAACTAATCTTTTAGTTCCTTGAGTTCTGCTGGTACCATTCTGTATGGCGAAATAGAAATAGGTTGAGTATCTGGAAGAAGGTCTTTGCCAAAGTCTATTTCCCTTTCGGGAGGAATGTCTGGAAGATCTTCGGGAAAGACATCTGAGTATTCATTAACAACAAGGACTATTTCGAGGCTGGGATATTCAGAACTAGAATCTTTAACATGCACAAAATGATACTCACCTCCCTTAGAAATCATTTTTCTTGCCCGAAGGTAGGAAATAAGTTGATCCCTAAATGCTGAAATGCTACCCTTTCACTCTAGGACGGGCTCATTCGAGAACTGAAACTGAACTATCCTATTTGTGCAGTCGACTATGGCATAGCAGGAATGAAGCCAATCCATGCCGATAATGAACCCAAAATCAGTCATCTCTAACTCCACTAAATCTACTAACGTGGATTTTTAAGATATCATAACCGGGCAGTTCCTGTATACCCATCGGGCTATGATGGTTTTTCCAATTGGGGTAGAGACTGAGAAGGGCTCTAATAGGACTTTAGAACTGATTCCAAAATCCCTTTTTATGTATGGAGTAACAAAAGACAAAGATGCACCTGGGTCTAGCAAAGTAGAAACATGAACATGGAAAATTTGTAACGTACCAGTAACGACATCAATAGAATTCTCCTGGTCCTACCGAGACTGAAGAGCATAGAGTCTGTTTGGGCGTTGCCCACTGGTAGCACTAGAATTGGCACCCTGCTGGTTCAGGCGACTGGAATGAGCTGTAGAATAATTTTGCTGACCAAAAGCCTTGAATACAGACACTCTCTAATCCTATGTCCTGGCTTGCCACAACCAAAATAGACATCACTACCGGCTCTGCAAATGCCCTTTTGGTTCTTACGACAAGTCTGACAAAGGGGATTCGTTCGGGCACTACTAACACTACCCTGAGATTTAGATCCTGGCACTTTGTTTCGATTGCCGTCTCTGAACTTCGGCACTGGAGCGCTGGCGGAGGAAAGAGGTGGAACGACTGACTTGGAGTAAATTTGTGAATGGCTTCCTCCATCTGACTTAGGGTGAGCAAAGTTAAAATTAGCTGACCTTGCTCTCTTGTTCTGCCTCTCCCTCATCTTAAACTTCTACTCTTCTACTTGCTGGGTATGGGTCATGAGTCTTTCTAAGGTCATATCACCGATAAGCATAGCAGACCTACACTCATTTACCACGCTATCATTGACCCCTGACACGAACTTGCTCATCTTAGCTCTATTGTCTGCAACCACATGAGGAGCATACCTAGCTAGCTGAGTGAATCTGAGAGAATACTCCCTAATCGTCATGTTCCCCTGCCTGAGGTTTATAAACTCAAGAACTTTGGCTTTCCTCAGCTCTTGGGGAAAGAATCTATTTAAGAAGGCTATGACAAACTCCTTCCACTCGATAGGGCCTGTATCATCTAACCTCTCAGACTTCCACTATTTGTACCAATCATGAGCAACATCCTGTAACTGGTAGGCGGCTAACTCAACACTCTCAATAAAAGTAGCAGCCATGATGTCAATGACCTTCTAGACTTGGTCAATGAACTCCTAAGGGTCCTCATCAGACTTAGACCCATGGAAAGATAGAGGGTTCATCCGGGTAAAGTCCCAAATCGTAGCTACTTTGGGATAGGCCATTGAATTAGTTGGAATGACTTGTGGCTGTTCATTCTGTGCAACCATGGACTGAGCAAGTATGGTAAATGCAGCTCTAAACTCTGTATGGGAAAAATGTTCGCCCAAAGAATCTTTGGGATGAGGATCTGGCTGGTTTCTTCTCTTTGGGGCCATGGTCTGGAATAAGAGAAGAATGGATTAGACTGAGAGTTTAACTTGTGATTATGCTCACTAGCATGACATGAATAATAAAGAAAGAGGACTGTTCCTAAAATATCTTATAGCCTCCTGCACATAAATGTGGCACGCAACACACCCATGTACAAGACTCTACTAGATACGGCTTTCAAACTTCCTAGGACTCTATTGAACCTTAGGCTCTGATACTAAGTTTGTAACACCCCAATTTACTGAATCGGAATGCTACGATTCTTATGACCCCAAGGGACTACAAGCTAACTCATGACTGATATCTGTACCTATATACTGCAAATCATGATATAATAATGCAGAATACATGGAACTGTAAGGCTATAAGATTCAACTGAATACAATCATGTAGGCAAAAATACCCAAAATAACTAAATCTGGATGTAAATCTGAAAGTAAATCCGAAAGCCTATAAACTGTCTGAATAAGGAGTTGAAGGAACATGTCTCCAACTAACTCAATAAAACTGAACTGAAGAAGTAAATAAATGAATCAAATCATAATATCCCCAAATCAATGAGGACTCACTTTGTCTCTGCGACTGGAATGCTACTGCTACTACTGGGCTGGAGCTCGTGTCTTGAAACCTATGGTGTAACATGAAAAGAAATCACCATAGCGTAAATGCATCAGGACAACTGGAGTATTGAGTATACGAGGAAGGTAGGTTGAACATAAAGGGTTTCATGCATGAACAAAACTGAATGACTAATATGAACGTGGGAGTGCAAACACACATACATAAAAACTGGGACCATGAATACGTGGTAGCATGACCTGTAAATTAATACATGGTTTATTGATAACTGTCCTGACTGATACTGAAACTGATAACATGGATGACTGTATCTGACAGTCCTGTATATACTGAACTCTGAAGAACTATCTGAGTTCTTTTACTAAGACTAATACTAAAATTATGGGAAGTAGTGTTTAACCGACATACCCTATGAATACTGTTAGAGCTAAGCTGGGTTCCAATCTCTGCCATGACAGGAGGGGTGTCAATACCGGGCCACTAGTAAGGACATCTGTGAGTGACCCTTATCTGGTGGGTACTCAATGAGAATAGTGGGAACCCTAAACTGACGGGTTAAGCCACCTCATCAACCCTAATCTGATGGGTTAAGATATATCAACTTACGCTGGCTACGTAGTTCTGGAACACAAGGATTGCTATTAAGAATGAAACACACCCTGAACTGGCGGGTGAGTTCCCATCCTTGGGTTCACTCGGTGCTAACCTCTACTCCCATCTGGAGGGACTGGACATGAATAACTGACTGTGCATGACTTAATCTTACTGAATTTCGTTGACTGGAAAAATATTACTGATATCTGACAACTGACTAAGATCATGAGGTTTCCCTGAGTCACATGACTGACTGAAGTCTATGAAATCATAACTTGAGTTCAGATATCGTGAAAAATGACATGGAACTAGGAACACAGCTATAGTTTTTGGGTCCAAGTACCCCAGGACTCGATGGAAGGAAACTAATACACATGACTGACTTGATCATAAGAATAGTGTCCATAATTTATAATATCATAAGTAGGGATATCATACTAAGCATGGTTATCAAAAATGTATTGCATAGAAAGGATTTCATATCACATGGAAGTACTTGCACAATCTTAATATCATGTTCATGGCAAAATCATATTGGCAACACATACCAATAGTATGAAAGTTAATATGGATTGCAAGGTTATCATACATCTTGTTCATAAGTAGGATTTGTAAGTAAACATAGCATAATCTCATAAGAATAGTTCATGAGTATTCCAACAACATTTACAAGGTACATTAACAACATAGAAGTCATTGGAACGTAAGGAAATATCATGAATCCTTCACTTAGTCACAATTTTGCTATATTGCATGATTTTTGGTTCCTTAGGCATGTTATCAAATACCTTACACGCACATCTTAAGAATAGGTGAATTCATCAAATTATACATCATGAACAACCAAATTACCTGTTTCCAACTCATATTATATCATGAATTCACAAAAAAACATATAAAGATTCCATCTTGGGAATCACCCAATATCAACAACATGAGATCATCAACACCCAACAATATAGAAATCATACTTTATAATGAAAAAGAGGAAAATAATCAAGCATCAACATGGGTATGATCATATCACCACAATCAACCAAGCTTTTGTATTTTAATGATTGATTCTTGAACTCTTTGAACGAATTGAATCCATAAATGAACACTATGCATACCTTAGAAGAAAGATTCTTGATGATTGACGAAGGAATTTTCTTGAAATTTGATCTTCAAGCTTAATTATGTAACCCTAGTTGTTTTTCCCATTTAGTGCTCTTGGATGATGAGCTTTGAGATGAAAATAGGGTTGTAATATCTTTAGATTCTATATATTTCATAGGGTTAAGTTTAGGGACGTGTAAAGAGTATTTAAAGACTTAATTACCTTTAAAATAACTCAAGACGGAGTGTTTTTGACACCTGGAATAGACTTAGGAGGTGCCCAAGTGATTGAATATGTCTTGGTTGGGCGGAGCCTAACCAATCGCCTATGCCTGGGTTAGGCGGCGCCTAACCAATCGCCTATGCTTACTGTCTCTCACGAAAATGGGCACAACTTTTTGCTTGGGTATTGGATTAAGGCGAAATTGATATCGTTGGAAAGCTAATTCAATTTTCTACAATTTGGTGGTTCTAAATCAGCCAAAATACTACATTAACATCTAGTTATACTTATTCAAAGATGACCCTTGTAAAATTGAACACTAAAACTTGATGGATTCAAAAACTCTTAGTTTGTATTACCTTAAGTGACTCATATAAAAAATGCTTAATGCATCATAAGCTATCCTAGCACTAGGATATTCATTGTAAGTCATGTACTTAAATATGAATAACAGTATAGGAGATTTCATATGTAGGAATACTTATTCACTTCCTAGCTTAGAAATATGTGGGGTATTACAGATTGGTACCCACCACACGTATCTAAGCCTCACCCTTAGATCAGACATGGTCTAGTATATGTCTTATCCAACCAAGTCATAACCCTAGCATACAATCCATACCCATGACCCGTATATCTTGCAGAATGAGATACCAGGAGGATCAAACACTGCCCAACATATGAGTCCATGATACGACTTGTACAAATCCCTATGACTCACACTTCTAATTCATATCCATTCCAATAACCAAAAGCATCCCACCTACTAACTCTACCCAGCCTACGACAAGACCATACCACTCGTATCCCACCATACGGCTCATACCCATATGTCATATTAGGACCAGAGAATAGAATTCCAGGAAATTTTCTAAGGGTCAAAACCCAGGATGTTTCAATAGCTTGAGCTAATTTATAGTATAATTATGATATTATGCTAGATATAGGTCAAGAATTAGGTCTTGGAGATATAATTTGTGTTTATTAGAATATTTAGCCTATTAATAAACCATAAATTAGGTGTAATTGACTTAGTTATTCATGCTTTAGGTAGAATTGCTATCTTAGGGATAAAAGTTGCTTATTTAACATCTAAAAGTAAGAATTTAGATACCTTAGCCTAGTTTAGGATAGATTTTTCCTTATAAAAGAATTTGGGATTAAAAGTAGGCCTCTCAGGCCCACCTTAGTACAAAACTCTTGTTAGGTCCTTGTAGACTTACTGGACATATTAAATCCTTCAATTCCATATTATAGCATTTGAAAAGACTAGATTCTTTATGCTTATGCTAGTTTGGTAGTTGGGAGTTGGTGCTAGTTTCGGTTCGAGTCCAACAATTAATGATATTGTGTTCAAATTTAACTCCAACAAATAATGATGACATTCAGTTCTATTTTAAGTCCGATAAATGATGATAAAAATATGTACTGGTTCAAGTCCGACAAACAATGATGATATTAAGTTTTGATTTGATTCTGGTAGAGTTTATTATGGTACGTTATGGTATGGAGGATTCATAATAATTTCTTGAGATATGGTTAAGTAATGAAATTTTAGTTATTTACTTTATTTGAACGCACTCTCGGGCTTATGGGGGGCCATGTTGGGTTATTTACTTTTTTGCACTTATTGGCTTATGGGGGCTTGTCTTGTAGTATTAATTACAGTTTCATTCTTATTATGTCCATTTCGATTATTTATTTACAGTGTTGAAGTGTAATACTAGGTTTGCCCTTTTATCTTGACTTAGCTTCTATCTTGCATCTTTATTGTACTTATATTATGATTTAGCTCAGTCGACAAGTGATTCCTACTGAGTACCCGAGGCTTTGGTACTCATACTACACTTCTATACCTTTTTGGTGTAGATTAAAGTACTAGTGGTGGTTGTTGATGTTATGATTGTGTTGTTTAGATATAGTAGGAAGGGTGAGCTTTTGGATCCAAAATTTCCCTTTTCTCATTTTATCTTTGCTTAGTCTTTCATTTTTTGAGCCTAATGTGTATTTACTATTACAATACTTATGTTCCTTTTTGATAATGGATCATGTACTGATACTACTTGTTCATGGGATGTTATTTCAATCTTGTCTATCTTTCATACTACTACTACTATTATTTTAATTATTGTTGTAAGTCTTTACTTGCAAATTTTTGGCTTTTATGCCCTTTTCTCCCAAATTATCCCATTACTTATAACTCTGGGTTACAGTTGGGATTACCTACTGGTGGGATAAATTAGGTACCATCATGACTTGTAAATCCTATTGTGACAATGGATATACCACCAAATAGAGGTATAACAAGAACTAATGAAAACCAAGAACAACTGTGACAATTTAATTCAGGTAGAATATGAGTTAATATTTACATCATCTACACTTAGTTAAATACATCAACAGGTTTCTTCATAATATATAAATATAAATGTATATCCAAATGCATATGATGAATATATGTATGCAATACACATATATTATTTCATCATCATCTCCTCCTCATATTATTATTACCATCAATAACATTATCCGCATAATCATATCATCATCATCATGATCTCATTATAATCATGTACAATATAATTATCAATGTAATCACGTCATCATCATTACTATGATCTCAAAATCACAATCATCAATGTCAACTGATCATCACCAATAACAATTAATATGAATTCCAGTGGATAATCACAAGTAGTGTTCAAAAACATTTACAAATACTTAGTTTACACATAATCACAGAGTCGAGCAAGTATAATGGTTATAATAAACCATTCAAACAATGTCCGGGTGTCATTATACAATCAAGCTTATACTTCTACCCGCACGAGATTAATAAGAACATACATTCTAAGGAATTCATATGGTGCCCACATTGACAACACTGTCAATCACTTCCTATTGATACACACTCATACTCTTAGGTTATTCTTTAACTTTAAACTAACTACAACCCCAAGTTACTAATGTAGGCCTTACTACTGTTACAACTTTAGTATTTTTATGACCTTTAACTAATTTTCTCACACTTATATGGAGATTATCCTTAGGTCACCATCTAATACATCATATCAACTTAAGTAAGCTCTTTTCTGACTGTTTAACTCTATACATTCTACTAATTTAACTCTTCCCCTAGACTTATGCTCTCTTTTCATTACCCAATTTAATTTTATAGAGTTTTGTTGGACCTCATAAGAAACCAATCTTAACCCTAATTTTATCCTATCTGATTCGACGGTCATACTAACCTCACGCTATTTCTTGAATACTATTTATACTCCCAAACTATTTTAATATTTATAAAAATTATCAATTCAATTAACGAAGGATTGCACCATCTAAAAAGAATAATAATTCATTACATATTTAAAGCCTAAATCGATTATTAACACTTTATCAATCCAAACACCTTGTATGAAGGCCAAAGACATGAAAAGACCCAACATTACTATCATTCTTACATGCATCTAGTCCATGTATACTACAATTTAATCATAACCTACCTTGTACATGGATTATGTTGCTATGGAAAGAAGGGAGTTTTCTCGCACGTACTAGGCATCTTCTATGCTGATTTTTTGTGCATTGAAATTTTCCTCATGAAATGTGGAATTTGAAACCCCATAGCTCTAGGTACAAAGTTTATCATGGGTGATTTTAGTGGAAGGGGATGATCTAAAGAGGCTGGAAATAAAGAAGGGTTGAAAAGGAATTTGGCTGGCTACTACCCGGGTAGCACTAGAATGGTAGGCAACAGCTAGCCCATTTTTTAAATTTCTCTATCCAATTACATTGGGTCCTGCTTCCTGTTAGCGTATTATTCACTTTCAAAAAACTGATACGATTTTTAAAATAACAACATTTTTGTTCGTTACAGGGGGTTGTGCAAATATTTTTATAATAGGGGGTTAATAATTTATTGTTAAAATTATTTAAACTAATGAAAAGTTCCTATCAACTTGAAGGGCTTTATACTATACATGTTCACTGGGTAACTTAGAAATATTAATTTAGGACTCTGTTGTCTATTCCCTTTTTTTGATGCTCGAATACTTAAACTTGATTATGTATTGGTAGATCATAAAGTTATATCTAGATTTCAAGAGTTTTGGTTTAGGACTTTGATGATGAATTCTCAAGTAATGAATAATATTTATGATGGCTTTATTGGTTCTACTCTTAAATATATTTATATAATTGGCTCATTATGATGAGTTAAAGTTGCTTCTAATTCTTTATTCTCCCTCTTTGCATGTACACTTTGAAGCAAATGGAGTTTTAATTCAAGACACTCTCTAAAGGTGTCTCAAAATAAGACTCAACGTTACCCATCAATCTAAAAGGAAGTCATATTCCATTTTATTAAGTAGAACCAGATAGCAGTATAATGCTTCCTCATTACCTTGATATTTTACATTTCATATGGACATACATATATGATGTTATCTTTTGACTAACATGTCATGACCCAATTTCTTTGTTTATGATGGCACCTACTATATCCCACTTGTAAGTAAGCCAAGTCATAGCCTAGAATAATAAGTAACGGCTAACAGATAGAAAATAAGGAAAATAGGAAAGAAATTAGTCTAATAACAATGTAAGTAGAAGTAGAGAAATATATATAGATACATGGCATATTGTATATGTGCGGAAGACGACAAAATAACAAAATGAATCCCTCCCAAGTCCTAGTAAAGTCGATACTAGAGCCACTATAGCACAAAATCCGAGTACTACACAAAATTAGAATACAGAGAGAATCCAAAATATATATATATATACACATTAGTCTCAGATTTACTATAGAAAAGACTAGAAAAGACTATAGAAAAGATAGAGGATCAACCTTTAACTATAGAAAACTCACCCCATCTTTGAATCAGTGAAAAGGCCCATGGATAGAGTCAACACTAGTGGATTATACTCAGATTTACATTAGGAAAAAAATGCAAAGAAGTAATATCAGTACCAACAGAATGGGTACTTAGTAGGCATCATCGACCGACTAAGCTCAATATAGTTAAAGCATTAATTTAATGTAAGTGCGGAAGCTAAGTCATCAAAAATAGGTGTAGAAATATAAATGTCTTCTGAGCTATGCATGTGTAGTAACAGTAATACAAGAAATAAACAACTCAATGGCAAGCAAGATAAGCTAACTATAACTTAACTGGCCCCCGATAAGCCTAGAAGAATAACATAAAATGATAGTTAACCTTGCTGAGCTCCCACAAGTCGATAAGTTCATTTAAGAATTAACTAAGTAGAAAGCATAAGTAACTACCTGAGATAAGTAGAAGGTATAATTAACCACCAACTGATACCATGTACCTATCTAATCTTAAATCCATGATAAAACTATTCAGATATACACCGGTCTTGAACCATCACCAATAAGTAATAACAATAGGCTAGATGCTGGGATTGAATTGGAAATAGTGGATAATAATGAGAGGACATAGGTTGGGTTCAACCAGAACAACTGTATTCTAGACCAGAATACCCTGATCATATCATAACTAGATGTTGGACTCAAGTTGAAACTCATAGTAACCATATAGCAACCAAAAGCCAGTGATTCCATAGACAAACAATCTTAACAACAATACTGATACCAAAACCATACCCTAATTGAAGCCAGGTTATGTTGAAACTCATAATAATAGTAGAAATAAAGCATATGGTAGACTCAAATCATAATCAAAATACATTTAAATAACTATATAGATAGCTAGCTAAAGGGAGAGGGGAGAATCTAAGGTTTCAAAGCCTATCTCTAGAATATAAGGTCATAAATACCAATCTCAAGCGAATAAGTCTACTATGGAGAGGCGGGTCCCAAATTACTAGGTCATTGAACTACAGTCTAGATCAAATCTACTCTACTAGGGGAAAAGGTAAAAATAAGCCAGAATTCAAGTCTAGTCGAATCCAATCCAGGGTAATATCCTAACATGGTATTCAAGAGTCTAACTAAGCCTAAAGAGTCTTCAAGCCTAGTATACTAGCTCAAAAAGGTAGTTGGGTCCCAAAAACTAAATCTAGGATAGAACCTAACCTAGTTTAGTCTAAGAGTTCCCAATCATAGTTCAAGGTACTAATAGTACTAATCCTAACCCTTAGGAATGATACTACATTGCACTTAGGAATGGGGACCAAACCGGCAGAGGTATAAAATACTAAATTGATAATTGAGCTAAACTACCTACCCAAAACTAGCATAATATTATGCTAATGCTACAAATAAGCTCAATCTAAAGATAAGATAAGCCTAGCCTACCTATATGCCACCAAATTCTAGTTGAGTCCTCTAAACAAGAGTTTTCCCCTTTTGAGAAGACTTTAAGAGCTACCATGAAATTAATACAATGGTCTATTCTTTAAGATAAGAAAAATAATATCTATGTAGTGAATAAATGCTCTAAGTCAGAAGTTTGACTAAAAAATCCCAAGTGGGTTCTCTCACAGAATCACAAAATTAAAAGCATCACAACCTCCCATGCAAATCAAGGATCAAATACAATAAAAACAATGCTATATTTTAGCTTAAAGCAAACCCAAATCAATCCCAAAATAAATGGTAAAATCAAGAAATAAATTAGGGAAAATAACCTAAAATTTTGAGTAATATACAGAGATGGTGATGTTTACATGCTCAGGAATCATCCCCAAATCGAAGATCAACTTCAATTATCAATTTCCCACCATGTTTAAGTTAATAATGTTTAACAATGGAGGACATACTTATATAAAAGTATTAGAGAAGAATTTGAATAAAAATATATATAAGACTAGCGATAGTCGCTTAAGAAGATAAATGACCTTTTAAAAGGTCACTACTTAAGTGCCCAAGGGTCTCTAAAGCAACCCTACTTCAGCCGACTAGGTCTGCTATAGTCATCAAGGGCTGCTTGAGCAGCTATCACTAAAGGCCCAAGAGGCCACTAAAGTGGCCTGGACAAGGCTGGGTAACTTCTCTAAAGAGAACTAGGGACTCTAAAGTGGTCCTTACTTAAGAAATTTCTTGGCTGCTTAACCAGATGCACCATATAATTATCACAGACAGAGTTTAGCTAGTCCCAATGGACTTCGATCGAGTGCTTAAGATTAGTTTGGGATCCTTTGTATACAAAAAAATTAATCTTCCAAGACAAATTCAACATTCCAGATTCAACAATGGCATTAAAATTTCCATTTAGGGTCATTTTGATAAAAAGTAGTGCCCACACCCAAAGGAGCTACTTTTACCAATTCTATCCAATATCCCAAAATGAGTTTAGAAGCCTCTAGACCCATACAAAGGGTCCCTCTATCCTAAAATTAATGTTCTTGACCTATTAAGACTTTCAAAAATGGACTTCGAGGCCTTTTAATTAAGGTTTTAACTTGGGACCCATTTTTAACTTTAGAAGCTCCTGAATACGAAAATGGCTCTAAAAACCAAATTTTTAGTCCTAATAAGTCATGAATGACCTAGGGCAGCTCTAGGAAAGCTCTAAATATTGAAAATACATGAAAGAGAAAGGAATGACTTGGAGGGTCACTACAACATCTACTGCTAAAGGGATTTTCATCTACGAAAGTAAAGGATTAAGAAGTACCTACAGTCTTGAATAGGTAGGGATACTGGGTGTGCGTATCACACTAGATCTCCTAGGTAGATTCCTTGATTAGACAATAATTCCACTATACCTTAACAATAAAATTGTATTTGGAGTGCAACTGTCTGACTTCTCTTGCCAAAATAGGCCCATGCTCCTCTAGAAATGCCAACCTCTAATCTAATGGAATCGAGTCCTATCAAGCACGTGAGACTCATCCAGGATATACTAGCATAACATAGGTACATAAAACACTAAGTTAACAACTAAAAAGAAGGATTAAATGCCAACTCATACTTCTTCTTAGAAATATACTTCATCTATATATTGATGGGTAGTCAGAGTAGACTATTTAGGTTTTGGAAAATATGCTTACACTTATGTATTGGATTTTAGAGGGCAGTAGGATCAACTTCTATCTTTGATAGAGTTTGTACATAATAATAATTTTTATTCTAGTATTCAACTGGTCCATTTGAAGCATTATATGGTAGGCGATGTCGATCTATGGTTGGTTGGTTCGAGACTTCTAAGGTTAGACCTTAATGCATATTGGTGGGTGTAGGATTTCCTAAACCCAGCTTTTTATATATAGGAAGTGGCATCAGATTAATGCTCGCTCCCAGATCACATAAGGCCTTAGGAAATTCCAAAAACCCAATCATACAAGGAATAGTGAATGCTCCTGGGTCTGCTTTCTTCTACACCAAGGACCTCGTAGAAATAGCGCTACAATGATGGATATTATCCTCCGGTTCATAGCTCACATTTTTTTTCTTCAGCACAAGGTTCTTAATGAATTTAGTATACCCTGGCATTTTCTTGAGTGCCTACACCAAAGATACAATTATTGTTAACTACTTCAACATTGCCATGAATTTACTACATTTTATGTCGTCAACCTTTTTCTTTAATCTTTGAGGAAAAGGAGGTGGTGGTCTTGGGAGAGTTTTCACCACTACTCTCTTTTCCTTCTCTTTTCCTTCATCTAGAGTATCATCAGAACTATCCAGCTTCCCAAACTATATTGGACATTCTTTTTTAGGTTTGTCATTTGCTTTAGTCATATCTTCAACTCCACCTTTGTCCACAGAAGAGACAGGTAATATCTTACCACTTCTAGTGGTAATCGCCATACATAAGCCATCATTCTATGGATTATGAACCATATCAATGGGTAATATTCCACTCTTCCTATAGTTCAGTGCTACAGAGAGTTGGCTTATTTTCTATTCCAGTAGTTTGATCAAAGTGGAGTGCGAGTTTACCAACTAACTTATAGAGGACAGATCGATCTTCATGGTAGTCACCCCTAAGTTGGTCGCCTCCACTCACTTTAAAAATTTAGCCATCATGTCCTCCAAGGACATCTTTTCATAACATGTTGTAGCATCCTCACAATTTCTAGGAGGGACACATAACCCGCTCCTATTATTATTGCTCCTTCAATTACCTTGCTCCTAGTTCTTATATCCAGCCTTGTCATAATAAGTTTGACCTTGATTTCCTTAGCTATTGCCTTGGAAACACCACTGATTATTTACATAGTTCGCCTCTTCTTTTTAAGTCAGACTCTACTTTGCTCTACGATCCCACAACCTTTTCTTTTTATAGTTTTCCCTTATAGGAAATGCTTAGTTAGCAAGTCCATCTGCATTTTTAGGAATGACGTGTTGATCATGCTCCTCATCTCTTTTGAATTGTTCTTTAGTCATACCAAAAGAAATAGTGGGGCTTGCTACCACAGTATCCATGGTATTCTATGCCCAACTCTGTTTGGTCATTCTATCAAGCATTTTTGAAGCCTCTAGGAATGTAAGATAAACAAACTAACCACCAGCAACATTATCTACAATTATTTTTGTCACAGAGTTAAGAGCCCTATACAAACTCTCCATCAAGTGTATGTCCGTCATGTTGTGATTTGGAGACTACGTCAACTTTTTTTTTAATCTCTCCTATGTTTTATGCAAGGCTTCAGTTAGGAGCTATCTAAAGTTACTAATCTTATCCCTCAATTATACCCTCCCAGAAGGTGGAAAGAACCTTTCTAGGAAAGCTCATTTAAACTGCCTCCAGTTGTTTATAGAATCACGTGTCGACTGATTAAGCCATAATGTTGCCTCCCTAAATAGAGACAACAGAAACAATCTCAAATGAATAGCATTCTGACTCATTCCTGGGTTATCAAAAGATTTACAAATCATGACAAAGTTCACCAGATGCAAGTTCAGATCATCCCTAGAAAGGCCACCAAACAACCCCGTTAGATTAAAGAGTTGAATCACAGTACTCGTAATGTTGAATTTCACCCCAAGGGCTAACGGTGGAGGAATAATTTTACCCGATGCCCTTAATACATCCATTCCATCATTATCGTCACTTAGGTCATACTGGACCGGCTAGTGATCTTTCTTTCCTCAGAACATACGGTTCCTATTAGCATTATGCTGTATTAGTGCAGCTATTTGCTCTGCATTTCTTGGGTTACTAGGGTTTAGCAACTCCTCATCTCCTAATTTGTCATTCTAAGGATTTGGATTCCGTACTTATTGACCATCATTCTGCATATTCACCTGAGCTTTAGCTAAGGCTGCTAACCTGGCAACCTCTTTTTGGTCTGCCATTCTACCGATTAGTTATAGTTCTGGATTAAATGGTAATAATGGTTTTCTAGAAATTCTAGTTCTTCGCATGCACCACAAAAGTATTGCATAAAAAAAACAACAAATAAATATAAAACTAGGAAACTTGACCAACTGTCAATTAGTGCACACAACTTCAATTTACAACCGTATACCCTAGCAACGACACCATTTTTTATAAAGCTCAAACAACACCTCTTATGAGAATATAAGTGATCGTTGTTAATATATAACCCAACTAGGTTGGGGTTAAATTCCATAGGGAATATGGTGTGAATTTAAGTTACCAGCGGGTTAATCAACTGATAGTTATCAGTTTTCTATGAATGGGGGTTTCTGGAAAGGTACTAAATAATTACTTCTCAATTCAGCGTTTGAAATCAATATGACCAGGAAAACCAGAGTTATGTTCACTATGGGTGTTGGATTAGACATATGCTAGTAATAGTTTAAGATTCTTTTGGTAGGTAGGAACAACAGACTATCCTTGTCGAAGTTATGTCTAAATGTTTCTCAACCTATTTAGACATTTAACCACCTAATTCTCTCGAACACAGGAAATTTATATTTCATAACAGGATGTTATCTTAAGTTAATTAATCTTGTTACAACATTAATTATTAAATGGAAGTGTGATGCTTCCAAGTTCCTGTTGATTATTCACTTCTTACTAGGGTTGATTTCTTATCTCAAGGAAATCACTAGTAAGCAAGACCTATTGTTTGCAACCAATAGTCAGAGTATAACATAATAGAATTAACAAGAAGTTTCTAGCACCATTAGAATCTTGAAAACTTACCTACTCATAATAAAATAATCAAGACAACAAGTTGAATTCATAGTTTGTTATATGAACTTACAACAAGATGAATAGCAATAAGTGTTTCTCAGATTTTATTCACAGTAGAAAATTCCAAAACAATTGTAATAATCTCTCAAAAAATAATTGTAAAGTTCAAGTCAGAAAACTAGAGAGAAGAGATTCTCAAAGCATCCATTCCCCTCTTTGTAATAATTAGAAAACCCTAACATATCCTTTAAATACTTCAGCATAATTATGGAAACAAAATTATAGATCACAGTATTTTCTCGGACAGGTGACGACATGTGTGATGGCTTATCAGGAGTCTGACGACTTATCATGAATGTCGCCAGCTCCTCTTCACTTTTCACAATATTTACCTTAGGTTGATGATGAGACGTGATTTCTTATCCGACATGTGATGACTTATGAGAATTATCGTCGCTTCTTTACTTCAAATCCCATTACTTGCCTAAGCCTAATAACGAGCCTGATGGCTTATCACACATCTGATGGCCTATCACAGATGTCATCATGAATCCTAGTTGAAGCTCATTCTCTATCTAAGCCTAATGATGAGCATGATGTCTTATCACACTTCTGATGGTCTATCACAGATGTCATCATGAATTCAAGCTGACATTCTTTGTTTAAGGCTAACAAAAATGATAGCTTATCACAAGGCTGGAAACTTATTAGATAAGTCATCAGCTATACTTTCCTCTCTACTTGCTCAGAAATTAACATTTTTACTTTTATTATTGTTGATTATCTTACATCTTGATATTTACTGCAACATCAAATAGAAAATAATAAAAAATGATAAAAATTGCTTATGACTTTGTAATTATTCTTAGTTAAAAGTCTTAAATGTGTTAGCATCTTCTCACATATCAGGGTACCACACCGATACATTTATATTTATGTTAGATTGGGTACCACACCGGTAGATTTATATTTATGTTGGATCGGGTACCATATCGGTATGTTTATATTTATGTTGGATCGGGTACCACGCTGGTACATTTATATTTATGTTGGATCAGGTATCACGTCGGTACATTTATATTTATGTTGGATAGGGTACCATGCCAGTACGTTTATATTTATGTTAGATCGGGTACCATGCCAGTATATTTATATTTATATTGAATCGGGTACCACACCGATACGGTACATGAACATAGATTGTTTTTTGTTGGTCATGACTATTTGGGAAAAAAAGTTCCATAGCATGTGTGTACATATTTATGTTTATTTTGTGGATGTTTACAGTATGGTTGATACTTTTGATGGTTATGTGACTTGTTTATGAGCATTGTTTGACCTATTATTATTGTATTATTGATTCATTGAGATTTTTTTATGTGATGACGCCTGTCTACTTGTTATTTTATTTATGTTGCGTATATATTATTAAGTTGAGTTGGCCTATGATACCTACCAGTACATAGTGGTTTGTACTAATACTACCTTGTACTCTTCTTTTGGTTGAGTGCAAAAATTGTTCTAAAGGCTCATACAAGATCTCACCTATAGAGTTTGATAGCAGATCTTGATCCAAGGGTGAGCACTCCATCTCCAGGCTTCCATGGGTTATCTTATTTGTTCTTGTCCTTCTTTCGGGCAATGAAACATTCTTTAGTTACTTTATTTTAGGATATCTCTTTAGACATGATCTTTGTTAGTAGTTCTTGTACGATGACTTT
>NW_025880305.1:0-2713 GCF_002878395.1 Capsicum annuum
AGACCTTATATAAAATGTAATGATTGTGGAGCTAGGTTTATTGAAGCGCAATGTGATAAAACTTTGGAAGAATGGCTAGAAATGAAAGATGCTCCACTTGAAAAATTTCTTGCTTCTAATCAAGTTCTTGGTCTTGAATTGGCTTTTTCACCTCCAATCCTCATACAGGTATATACTACTACTCCCTCAAAACAATTAGATTTATGTTTTTGAGATAAGCATCCAGTACTCTCTTAAATTATAGTGAAAATTGCTACAACATACTCCAATTTCATAGGTGTCCTATCCCCCTGGCCCACCCCCACCCCCACCCCCAAACTCAATTTAAGCGTATTTTTGTCACTCTATTATGCTTACATGATACCTTTATTACATAAAAATGGGGCCCATATCAAAGATGTCACGTCAACTAAAAAGATGTCACATCAGCTAAAAAGGAAGACAAAAATATGCTAAAATTGAGTTCATGTGAATAATAGGACCCTTGTGAAGTTAGAGTGTGTCATAACAAATTTAGTCCTAATTCATGCCGTACTAGATGCTTTACTCTACGTTTTTCTTCAAATTATTCAGTAAAATTACTGACCTGACTAATTTAAATTCGTGTAGGATAGGCTAAGTACGTAATTAAGAGGATAAACAGATAAAAGTGTTTCGTACTAAGTAGTTCTCCATACTCAGATCTCGGGTTTTATATATATGTTTCATTTTTTAACTCTAATTGATGGTGGGGAAACGGGGATGGTTATGTTTCATTTTTTAACTCTAATTGATGGTGGGGAAACGGGGATGGTTTTAGGGTTTGGGGTATGAACTGTCGAATAGGTTTACTAAGGAAATATCTCCATTTATGAATCCTCCCTTAAGATGTGCTATGTATGTTGAATTATCTCTGTATAAAATTGTGGGTAGATTGTCATATTTCACATTATATTTTTCTCAAATGAGATGTATCATGGACCTCAACCATACACATTCTCGGCTTGCTTTATGAATAGCTATTATCTCAGTATGATTCGATGAAGTGACTACGATAGATTACTTTGAATATCTCCAAGATATGGAAGTACCACCACATATGAACACATAGCCTATTTGAGACCGAGCTTTATGCGGGTCAGATAAGTACCCAACATCAGCATGACCAATAAGATCGGAACTGCAATCTTTAGAAAAAAACAAGCTCATGCATTTTATCTCATTTTGATGTCTCATAGTAGGAGCAGAAATATATCTTGCTAACAAATTGACTGAAAAGGCTATAGGCCTTATAGTATTTGCAAGGTACATGAGTGCATCAATTGCACTAAGATATGATACTTCATAACCAATCCAATTCGATATATTTCAAATTTCAGCAAATAATCTATTGCTTTGAAAACTCTCCAAGAGTTCCAATGATGTTCAAGCAATAAGTTTATACAATATAAGGATTATAAATAAGTTTCCCAGAAACTTTTATATGCTTCAAACAATTTGAATCCTTAAAATTTTTCACATAAGTTTTGTGAAGTGACAATATTCAACATTTCATGAGTGACATCTTAAGGGAGGATTCATAAATGGAGATAGAACGAAGCACATTTTGTCAAAGCTTTTCTACATACATGAGCTACAAAAGAATGATGATATTAACGTGGTTATAAAATAAGAAAGAATAAAGAAGAAGAGTAGAGAGAATAGAGAGAGTGATTCTTATTACTTCTCTTGAGGGAGATGAAAGATCATCAGATCGTTAATACAATGAACAGAACTCCTCTATTTATAGAAAAAATTTACTCCTAGTCTGTGTAAAAGACGGATGCTTCAAATTCTAATAGATATCAAAGTAGATTTTGATAGACATTCACTATAATGTAAATACATTTATAAGAAAGAAAAATTATTTGTCATTTTTAAAAAAATAGTTACCTCAAATTACACTACTACCCCCTCCATTTTATTTTACCTGGTCTTTACTGATTAACTAACTAAGAAAAAAATAACTCACACTTGTTTAGTGTCATTTATTTGATTTTTTCTACAACATATCTCATGTAATTTCACAAACAGAGTCTGAAAATAGTAGGTTGTACGCAAATCCTACTTCTATCTTTGTGGGGTTCATTTGGTGCTTTGTTTTGTACTTTCTCCGTTCGGCTTTACTCGTCACAAATTGAGATGATACACCTATTAAAAAATAATTAATAACATGATTATTTTACCATAGTATCCATATTAAATGATGTTTATATTGTGGGTTGAAATTAATTTGAAGAAAAAACAATTAATGCTAAGAGTAAAATAGAAAAAAAAAATAAATTTTCTCGATATGTCAAAAATGATAAGTAAAAGTAGAAATTCAATTAGAAAATAGTGACAAGTAAAAATGAACGGAGGGGGTCTTATCTCAAAAAAAAAAAACGTATATAGCAATTATTAAATAGGAAATTACAACTTATAGCATAACTTTCATTTTCAAGTTATAGCAAATCTTATAAAAAAATAAAAAATAAAAACATTTTTTTCTTTTTTTAAAAAAAATATAAAAAGTAATTACTGAAAGGAAAATAAAAATACAACTAATATGCAATAATCCTTCCTTAAATATAGTTATCCTTAATTATTGATATCAATCCACCCCAAATTTCTCTAACCGTCGTTCTTTTCTTCTATTTTAATGCTTCCATTAAGAGTTTTCATCTGTCACACCCCTTTTTTAACTCCAAAAAGA
>NW_025880306.1:0-2597 GCF_002878395.1 Capsicum annuum
ATAATCAATCAAAATCACATCCATTGTGCACCCAAAGGTATGGCCTACTGGTTCGATGAAGTTAGGTTGAGCACATTCAATTCTCAACAGAGACAAACACTAGATGATTTCTTCGATATGTTCTAGCTTTGGTGGACAGAATTATATGGTACCTATTGTTGGTGGGAGGTGGCAGGCATCCCGTGGAATTAGTCGAGGTGAGCGCAAGCTAGCCCGGACACCACGGTTATCAAAAAAAAAAATCACATCTATTGTAGTCAGTGGTTGTCCATGTCTAAGACGGAAGGCGCATCATAATCTTGAAGAATTTTGTCTTGTCGATTTTCATAGGTAATTTTTGCTTATCCCCCCTGAAAGTGAGAGCTCAAGGTAGTGGGAAAGGAGAATCAACCAGATCAGATACTTTGCCAGGATGAATATATTTATAGCCTACATGATCCAGATAATAGCGACTTCTTCTAAAAGCAAACTAATTTCTCTTTTCCATTAAGCTTCTACAAGCATAGCCTAAGAGAATTTCTCAAAATAGATACTGGATATAAGCATATATTGTTTCTAATCTCATGGGTGTATACCCTTTTCAGTATGTTTAAGACTAATTCAGTCCATGAGATCTAAGTTGCTTGGACTATTCACTTTCGCAACAGCACCATGCCGACACAATGTGAGTGTAGATGTGAATCCTTACTAGATTTGATCAACTGATTTAGGGTACTTCGACCCAAATCAACAGAGAAATTTGGAACAGGGACAATGGTTTCTGTAATCAAAACAAAACACAAACACTATGGTGAAATGCAAGAAAATGGATTACCTTGCATATAGAAATTTCTATTACGGTTCTTTTCCTTCTCACATGGTGTTTATCGACTTGGAGAAGGCATACGACAAAGTCTCCAGGGAGGTGCGTTGGAAATGCTTGGAGGTGAGTGGAGTCCCGGTGGCATATATCAGAGCAATTAAGGACATGTATGATGGAGCTAAAACTCAGGTGAGGACGGCGGGAGGAGACTCAGAGCATTTCACTGTCTTGACAGGATTGCATCAAGGATCTACTCTTACTCCCTTTTTGTTTGCTTTGGTGATGGATGTGTTGACGTGGCGTATTCAAGGAGAAGTGCCTTGATGTATGCTTTTTGCAGATGATGTAGTTTTGATTGATGGGACGTGAGGGGGGTGGGGGGGTGGGGGGGAGGTGAATGATAAATTAGAGGTGTGGAGACAAACACTTGAGTCTAAAGGGTTCAGGTTGAGTAGGAGCAAGACAGAGTATTTGGAATGCAAGTTTAATGACGTGAGGCTGGAGAATGAGGTGGTAGTGAAGTTGGAATCACAGGTGGTATGTAAGAGGGATAGTTTCAAGTATCTCGAGTCCGTGATTCAGGGTAACGGTGAGATTGATGAGGATGTCTCGCACCATATTGGGGCGGGATGGATGAAGTGGAAGCTCGCTTCGGGGGTGTTGTGTGATAAGAAGGTGCCGCCCAAGCTTAAAGGCAAATTCTACAGGGTGGTAGTTCGTCCGGCCATGTTGTATGGAGCAAAGTATTGGCCAGTTAAAAACTCCCACATTCAAAAAATGAAGGTGGCGGAAATGTGGATGTTGCGTTGGATGTGTGGGCTGACTAGGGGGGATAAAGTTCGGAATGAGACTATCAGGGAGAAGGTTGGTGCGACTCCAGTGGAGAATAAGATGCGGGAAGCCCGATTAAGATGGTTCGGACACGTGATGAGGAGGGGCATGGATGCCCCGGTTTGTAGGTGTGAGAGGCTAGCTTTGGATGGTTTTAGGCGGGGTAGGGGTAGGCCGAAGAAGTACGGGGGAGAGGTGATTAGACGGGACATGGAGCAGTTACAGCTCACTGAGGACATGACCCTAGATAGGAAGATCTGGAGGACGCGAATTAGGACAGAAGGCTAGGGTCAGTTTGGGTCGCTAGTGTAGGGAATTACTTGGTGGGGGTATTATTCTTGTTATGATACCTTGTTTCATGCTTTATTACGAATCTGTTTACTTTTCTCTGTTTTCTATTACTTGTGGGTGTCGTATTTATGTTATGCCATCTTGTTCCATGCTTTACTATGAATTTGTTTAGTATGCCGTGTCTCGAGCCGGGGGTCTATCGGAAACAGCCTTTCTACTTCTTTAGAGGTAGAGGTATGGACTGCGTACATCTTACTCTCCCCAGACCTCACTATGTGGGAATACACTGGGTTTGTTGTTGTTGTTGTTGTTGGTTCTTTTCCTTATATTATCTCCTTCTGGGATTTTCCTAGTGATCAATATTTATCCACAGAATACCTAGTAAGTTTTTCACACAATTTCTCATATTTGGACATATAACTTTCGCCGAATCCTCCCCCTTTCCCCCCCCCCCCCCCCCCCACCCCACCCCCCAAAAAAAAAAAAACCCAAGTGAAGGATTCAATCTCTAGATCCATACCAGCACACGAGTCCGAGCAACTTAGTATGAGATTATGCACTTGATTGGTGTATCCGATTGGAGAAGCAGGATGAAAGATGGTCTCATATCTTAATTAACAATTAAACATGTAAGGGTGGTGGGTGGATTAATGTACAATAATATTAAAAATGG
>NW_025880307.1:0-2398 GCF_002878395.1 Capsicum annuum
ACAACACGGCCATGTACAAGACTTTACTTGATGCAGCTTTCAGACTTCCTAGGACACTGTTGAACCTTAGGCTCTGATACCAAGTTTGTAATTCCCTAATTTTTTGAACCAAAATACTACACGGTGCTCATGACCCCGAAGGACCACAAACTAACCCATGACTGATATCTGTACCTGTAAACTGCATAATATCTCATAAAATATGTGGAAACATGAACTATAAGGCCGTAAGGTTCAATACTGATACATATCTAAAAAATATGGTATAACAATACCAAAAAGAAACATAAATACTGAAGTCTGAACATCTAATCTGACATTTAGTTCGAAAGCCTCTAACTGAACTAAATAAGTAATTGAAGGAACATGTCTCCAACTAACTCTATGAACTGAAAAACTAATCTGAAATACTATAATAAAGTAATAATAATATTGTCCTTGAATGAAGAGGAGCACTGACTGCTAAAATCTGCAATGCTACTGCTTCTCTAAAACTCATGCCTCTGTACCTATTGCATCAAATAAAACACCATAGCGCAAATGCGTCAGTACAACTGAATGTATTGAGTATACGAGTGAGGTGGGCTAAATGCAAAGGGTTTTATATGCATGAACAATGCTGACTGATATGAACGTGAGAATACATACATACATACATACGTACATACATATGTAACTGCAACTAAAATCATGGTGATATTGAATACTAAGTCTGAATACTGATAACATGAGTTTACTGATGCTAAGATACTGAATGACTAAGTTTATAGATATTGAGATACTGAATAACTAAGAATTTGATGAACTGAGTACCCCACATACCTTGAATGATGAACTTTAGATAGATACTCATTTTTGAGATATTAATTGTGCCTTTGAATAATGGTTCTTGGAGTTCTTGAACTAGGAACTTGGAATCTTGAATAAATTTACAGAATTAATGGTGAACTTTGGAGGTTCTTGAAGTTGGATGTAGGAGCTTAGGGTTTTCTTTTTGACGGAATTTGATGAAATATAACATATAATGCTTTTAATAGGCTTTAATATACGGTTTGGATGGATTTTGAGGGACTATTTTGATAGTCTGAAGTAGATCAACCATAACGTTTTACTCCGATATCCAAATTGAATGAAACCAATTTCATTAGAAAGAGGATTCTCATATCTCTCCATTGATATATAGTATATCAACCAGATCATTGTGTACGAGGAGTTATGATCATTTGAATTTGACCCAAAAATTCACTTTTGATAGGCTGAAGTAGATCGACCATAAATTTTTGCTCCGATAGACAAATTGGATGAAACCAATTTCATTGGAAAGAGGACTCACAGAGATTTTATTTGATATATAGTAGATCACCCAGATCATTATGTACAAGGAGTTATGATCATTTAAAGTTGGAGCAAAAATACGCCAGGCCTCAGTACTTTTTTCTGCACATTTTACTGTTCACTACTATTCATGGTTCAATCGGAATGTTCATAACTCGTCGCTCGGGTGTCCGTTTTGGATGATCCATATATCGTTGCAAAGCTTATTCAATAATCTACGCAATGGTGGGTTATAATCTAAGACATTCTCCATGGAAAATTTATAATTCACTCTAGAAGATAGAACCCAACACGTTTATGCACAAAATTTCAACAAAAAATTTCCTGGGGTATTACATCAACCCCCCCCCCCGGGAACATTCATCCTCGAATAACGCTATACATGACAAGATTAGATAGGGAATAGAGCATATATCTAAAACCATTCGTTAGACTCATCACCACATCATTTCTCACTCCGAATGCAACATAGAATGCATAAATTCAAGAAACTACATCTGAACACATAATAAATGACAGCTGAACTGCTGAAACTTTTATCAAAAGTGCATGATTTAGGAAAGAACGGTACCTGCGGCTTGATCGGAGTTCATGAAAAATAGGTGCGGGTACTTGGATCGCATATCCGCCTCAGCTTCCCAAGTTGCACCCTCAACAGATTGGTTTCGCCACAACACCTTAACCAAGGGAACTTCTTTGTTCCTTAGTCCTCGGACACTGAAATCAAGAATCTCAATAGGAATCTCATCAAAAGAAAGATTTTCTTGAATGTCAGCACTCACAGAGGAATCCACTACCACAGCTTCGGTAATATGATTTCTAAGCTTGGAAACATGGAATATTGGATGAACAGAGGACAACTCAGATGGCAACTCGACCTCATAAGCTACCTTACCAACACGGCTAAGAATTTTGTAAGGACCAACATAACGGGGACTAAGCTTCCCCTTCTTTCTGAATCTCTTCACCCCTCTCATGGGTGAAATTTTTAGATACACTAGGTCACCAACTTCAACCTCAAGGTCTCTCTTTCTAACATCCACATATGACTTCTGACGACTCT
>NW_025880308.1:0-2348 GCF_002878395.1 Capsicum annuum
GCTTCTCAACAAGTACAACCTGATTTGTGGATGGCTATGGGTGATGCAAATGAATACATAGAAAAATTATATAATCACTATGCTGATTTAGTTGATTTAGCCGTACCTACAAATATCACTCCAACTGTCGTTCCTCATCCTCCCGAGGAGTCATCATTTTCTAAAAGGCCGACACATAGTGTTTTTCCTGATTTCTTTTATGATTTACCTTGTTGGAACAGTATTGATGAGAGAGCTTACACATCAACTTATCGGGAAGAGCTTAAATATTATCTTCAGTCGCTGTCAGAGGATCGCAGACGACGGATCAACATGTTGGATTGGTGGAAGAGTTATGAAACACAATATCCTGTACTTTTAAGATTAGCTAGAGATATCTTGAATGTTCCAATGGAAACCGTTGCATTAGAGAACGCTTTTAGTCAGAGACGACAACAACTTGGAGACAACCGACACTCATTTGGAAGCAATGCAATAAATGTTTTAGTTTTCCTTAGAGATTGGATTAAAGCGGAAAGAAGAAATCAAGGAATGGAAGCGGAGCCGAACGACAAGCAGAAACTTGAAGAAATTATGTTTTCACGAGAGAACTCAGCAGAATCAAGTCCAATGCATGATTTTGCCCTCATTGACTTTGACTATCCTATGCAAGTTTCCGTCAATATTAACATAAATGAGTTGGAAAAAATGATGTATAATTTTTAGATTTTTCATTCATGTAAATTATAAATTTTGGATCATTTTGCAATTAATTAAATTCAACATTCATTCACTCCTTAGTCCTTACTTTGTAATTTTTTTCATTTAATGATTTAAATTAAATTTCTAGTTTAAATTAAAAACTTACTTTTAATATATTATTAATTTACTATCAAGTATTATTAATTTATTATATTAAGTAGCATATGTTTTGTATATTTGTGTATATATCTTCTATAGATAAGTATATTTAATGTATACATGAGTATATGTTTTATAAATTACAATAAATATATATATAGTTATATACTAATTTATAAAATATATACACATGCATACATTAAATATATACGTCTATAGAAGATATATACATATATATACGCAGTGGCGGACCCAACTTTTTTAGGTTGTGGGTGCTCAAAAAAAAAATTTACTAAACAATGCAGCTACAGGGATTCGATCCCAGCATGGAAGACATGAAAGTTATGTCTAAAGCCAGAGCACCTAACCATGCTTTTGTTCTCTAGGTGCTTTTGTATATTTTACCATTTTTTTACTGTTTCTTATATAATTATATCTCTTCTACATCGAGTTTTGTGGGTACTCGAACACCCGAAAATTGTACGTCAGTCCGCCCATGTATATACGCATCATTCAATATATATGTACTACTTTAAATAAAACATATAATACAATATATATATATATATATATATATATATATACACTACAATATATATACAATTTATAAAACATATACTCATGTATACATTAAATATACTTATCTATAGAAGATATATACACAAATATATAAAACATATGCTACTTAATATAATAAATTAATAATACTTGATAGTAAATTAATAATATATTAAAAGTAAGTTTTTAATTTAAACTAGAAATTTAATTTAAATCATTAAATGAAAAAAATTACAAAGTAAGGACTAAGGAGTGAATGAATGTTGAATTTAATTAATTGCAAAATGATCCAAAATTTATAATTTACATGAATGAAAAATCTAAAAATTATACATCATTTTTTCCAATTCATTTATGTTAATATTGATGGAAACTTGCATAGGATAGTCAAAGTCAATGAGGGCAAAATCATGCATTGGACTTGATTCTGCTGAGTTCTCTCGTGAAAACATAATTTCTTCAAGTTTCTGCTTGTCGTTCGGCTCCGCTTCCATTCCTTGATTTCTTCTTTCCGCTTTAATCCAATCTCTAAGGAAAACTAGAACATTCATTGCATTGCTTCCAAATGAGTGTCGGTTGTCTCCAAGTTGTTGTCGTCTCTGACTAAAAGCGCTCTCTGATGCAACGGTTTTCATTGGAACATTCAAGATATCTCTAGCTAATCTTAAAAGTACAGGATATTGTGTTTCATAACTCTTCCACCAATCCAACGTGTTGATCCGTCGTCTGCGATCCTCTGACAGCGACTGAAGATAATATTTAAGCTCTTCCCGATAAGTTGATGTGTAAGCTCTCTCATCAATACTGTTCCAACAAGGTAAATCATAAAAGAAATCAGGAAAAACACTATGTGTCGGCCTTTTAGAAAATGATGACTCCTCGGGAGGATGAGGAACGACAGCTGGAGTGATATTTGTAGGTACGGCTAAATCAACTAAATCAGCATAGTG
>NW_025880309.1:0-4755 GCF_002878395.1 Capsicum annuum
TGTCAACTTAAAGAACTAATAAGCATGTCTTTTGTCTATGGTGATACTTTATAAGGGATGTTCTTGGCCAAAATTGAACAAAACATAAACACAAGATATTTTTGCACCTTTTCGTGATTGCCAAACGACGCAAAGTTAATAAGACTTCTTGATAGATCACATTCATGGAAATGCAGCCGCAAAACAACGTTGACCGCGCTTCATTGTGCGCTCGTGTCAGCTATCGGTGGCGTCGTCCACGATGGGGCTGTTGGCGATCGAAATGTTCGGATCGCGGCGACATGGGCGGTTCGCTGCCTGCGACGTCGCGAGAAGTCAACCTTATCATTTAGAGAAGGGGAATTTGAATATTTGCTCCTAACACCAAGACCTGCACCGATGGCCGCTCGCGCCCAAGGTTTTGCAGCGACTGCCGCGCCCCTGACAAATTTTCTATTACACTAATACGAGATAAAGCACGTGTCCAAAAATTAGTTATGTAAATACTTGTTCCTAAAACAAACAAAAATACACTATCAGCCATTCAGCGATGCGTGTCTGATTGGTACACGTTGAGCCTACTTATGGGTGTTCAATCAGAACAAGGTCTGGTTGAGGTGTTTAAGTGAAAATTGTGGCTGCTTTAGGCGTCCTCGTATGTATGACACCTATATAGAATGATGAAACAATCAGGATGACAGACAAGTGTGTCTATTGTCATACTCGTAAACTCACAAGACGGTGATTCAAGTCATGCAGTGATTAGTGAAGAACACAGTCGACCCTTAAGGTCGGAGGAAAAGTGAATGAAACAACCAAAGAAGACGATTATTTTCAAGACGGAAGCTTTCATCAAGTCAATAACATTTGCAAAGACAACAATTCACATTTCAGCTATCCTGCTGGGCTACATATTACAAATGAGTCTATCAAGATTCATGAAGAGCTGACCTTTCTTCAGTTCTTGCTCGTTTTGACGGAGGTGAACAACACGAGTCTCCACCATCTGAGTCGTGATCTTCACGAACGTTCTTGTCCGGTGATTTCCCTCCTAAACTTGAACTTGAACAATTGTTCGAACTAACAGGATCTTTCTCGAGTGCTTCTGATTTGTCGTTTGGAGGCGAATGCTTTGTCTCGGTTGATGGTGAAGGATGTTCATCTGTTATTGATGATGATACCTTTAAATCTTTCCCAATGTCCTTCGTCCTCTCAAACATCATTTCGAGGTATTTACCTTGTTCTTCAATCTGCAACTGCAACTTTCTTTGGATCTGCAGAAAGGGATACGTTAAAATTATGAATGTACTGGATAGAAATTCTTTTTGTAATAACCGTAAAATGGCAGTCCGGTGCACTAAGCTCCCGCTATGCATAGGGTCCGGGGACCGGACCACAAGGTTCTATGGTCCGGCCACACAAGCATACAGATATTTCGTCAGCTACTTATGCCATGGATGATGATCAGCTAAAATGAAAAAAGGTACGGAGTGGAGTTAGTGACCATGTCATCGGCAATTTGATAGAGTCGCATGATTTCAAACCAGAACAATATCATCATGTCACATTCGAATACATCGAGCTGTTGCTAAAATGATAAACTTGGATGTGTGTCTACACAGACACACAATGTACAAGATTTTTAAGATAACATTCTCAATTATCCCGAGACTTTCGACATCTGATTTGACGATGAAAACAGGTGCAAGAAAAGCAAGAATAGATACCTGAGTAATGTTTGAGACTTTGATCGTCTACGCACCTCAAGTTGTTCATGAAGCTGCTTTTGGACTTCCATCTGCAATCTTAGCGCTTCTGTTATTCCCATAGTCCTATTACCAAAAATGTCAAGTTTGTAAAAGACGATCCCTCATTTGTACTTGTGGATTGAACGTTGGGTCGGGGGGTGGGGTGAGATATCTGCGGTTGTAAACTAGAACATTGGATTTGAAGTAAAAATTGATAATTGAATGAACTTTTGCTCATATGGCGTCATGTTAAACGTTATGCCCCGTAATGAACAGACATACAAGATATGCGATCGCTGCATAATCAATAAATATGCATAGTGTGGTAGCAAAGACTTACGTTTTCAGGTCCATCGATGGCATCTCTATCACACTGGTAGACTTCTTTTCCGATGTTCCTGCAATGAGCAGATTACAATCTCCATGAATTTCAAATGCAGAAGAAACTAGAGAGGCAGGAAACACAACCATGAGATATAATTAAAGAGATGCATCTTACAGAAAGATACATGTATGTATGTTTCGTCATACAATTAGCAAGATTTACGCGGAGTTCCTTGACGGATGCAAAAGTTTATCGACAAATCAGAGAGGAAATTTCTACCTTCCGAGGGTTCTGGTTTATATCTGGCAGTTCTATATTTCTGAAATTCAAAATAAAATGAATAAGGTAAATAAATTTTTCCGCAACTTTTATTATTTTTGTTCTTTTCTTCGATTTCTTCCATTCAAGTTACATCTAATGAGCAAGAGTTGACACTATCACATTATAGAGACAAGATTTACGACTTTCGAACAATAAGCTACGTTTCATGGGCAAGAGTTGACACTACTACATTGTAGAGGCAAGACTTATGATTTTCAAACAATAAGTTATGTTTCATGGGCAAGAGTTGACACTACCAAATTATATTTTGATTTATGAGATATTTTATAACTCTTACCTCAGAGGCAAGACTTAGCTCATGGACTTTCAAACAAAAATTATACCCCACGGGCAAGAGTTGACTCTACCACGTTATGTTTTCATTTATGAGATGTTCTACAACTATTGTCTTAGAGGCAAGAGTTAGCTGAAGGACTTTCAAACTACAAATCATGCCCCACGGGCAAGAGTTGTCACTACCACGTTATGTCTTCATTTATGAGATGTTCTACAGCTCTTGCCTTAGAGGCAAGACTTAGCTCAAAGATTTTCAAACTACAAATTATGCCCCACGGGCAAGAGTTGACGCTACCACGATGTCTTCATTTATGGGATGTTCTACAACTATTGCCTTAGAGGTAAGACTTAGCTCTAGGACTTTCAAATAATAAATTATTCCCCACGGGCAAAAGTTGACACTACCACGTTATGTCTTCATTTAAGGAATGTCCTACAACTCCTGCCTTAGGGGCAAAACTTACCTCAAGGAATTTCAAATAATAAATTATGCCCCATGAGCAAGAGTTGGCACTACTACGTTATCTTTTCATTGATGAGATGTTCTACAACTCTTGCCTTAGTGGCAAGACTTTTCTCAAGGACTTTCAAATAATAAATTATGCCCCACGGGCAAGATTTGACACTACCACATTATGTCTTTATTTATGAGATATTCTACAACTCTCGCCTTAGAGACACGACTTATCTCAAGAATTTTCAAAGAACTTTGTAACAACAATTCATGCCCTTAAATTTGATTTGATGTCAAAAAAAGAAGATCCCTTTGCAAATTATACAACTTTTTATTTATTAGCGAAATATAATAAAAGTTGAGAAAAAAAGAAAAAAATGAACAAACAAAATAGAAAAAAAAAAAAAAGGGAAAAAAAAAAGGCAAGAAAAAAAATACTAAAGATTAAGAAAAAAGAGAAGAACTAAAAAAATTGAGAAAATAAAAAATGAGAGAAAAAAATAAAAATAAAGTTTGAGAAAAATGAGGGGAAAAAAGAGAACCGATAAAAACTAAAAAAAAAATAAAAAAAATTTAAAGATAAATGAATTAAAAAATAAAAATAAAAGAAATAGATAATGCATAAGAAAAACAAGAGAAAAAAATAAAGGTTGGATAAAAATAAAATTAAAGGAAAAAATAAAAAGTGAAAATAATAAAAAATAGAATAATAAAACTAAAGTAAAGAATAAAAAAGTGAAAATAATAAAAAAATAAAATTTGAGAAACAAATAATAATTTTGTTTATAGTTCAAAGTAGAAACAGTGCATTTACTCATAAAGTAATAATAATACAACTGACATAAAGATGGCAACATGCAAAATCTAAAATGAATGACTGATATATATACTAAGACCAAGTCAACTTTTAATTTCTATATAATGTTTCACCTCGAGAAAGTTATTAAGCCGGGGGTCTATCGAAAAATAACCTCTGTATCTCACCTGAGATAGTGGTATGGACTGCGTACGCTTACCCTCCCAAGACCCTACTTGGTGGGAAATATACTGAGTATGCTGTTGTTGTTTCACCTCGAGAAAGCAAAAACTTTCGAGTTCATTGCAGATTTATTTATTAATTATACGTGACCTCCTTATCACATGGCAACAATTTTACCAATTACTCCAATGCTCTCCGTGAGATGAAAGAACAGTCAAAGATATTATGAAGGCAGCTCAAATACATTTAGTCGTGGGATATATCTATATATGATAGTGACCTTCACAGCTGTTATGAAAATGATATTGATAGCCTTATAACATGATTGATTAATTGACAGTAGCTTGGTATTTGTCTAGACTTAAAAAGTAAAGGCATAGTGTTAAAGTACATTAATTATGTAGGGACATCATCAAATATGAAGATGGCAAAATATTTATGGATTCTCAAGTCAAAATATTTATAGACATAACTTAAAATTTATGGATTCTCAAGTCAAAAATATTTATATACAAACAGGATCCGGCAAAAACTATTAGATTCAGATGGTGAATCCATAAAACCAACGTTGTGAATCCGCCCATGTATGTTCTAACATTGCTGTCGTGAATTTAATATATTGTTGCAAGTTGTTGTCATGCCATGCTTGACG
>NW_025880310.1:0-2656 GCF_002878395.1 Capsicum annuum
CCACCAGTTTTCCCTCTTTCTCTCCTTGTTTTCACTCTCTCTCTCTCGATTCGTGTTTTCTCTGGCCAATCTCTCACACCCGAATTCCCTTTCTATGCTCTCTCTCAACCTCCAAGCATTCGTGTGTGTGACTGTTGTTCAGAGTGAGGGTGAGTTTCTGTGTGAATATGGAAGATGGTCGTATATAGCTCCCTGTTCTTGTGGAAAAGAAGCTGTGTATCTCCCTTGTATGTGTATCGTGTGTATGTATATGTTTTTCTTTTGGAAACTTCTGTGTGGGTATGTTTAGATGATGGAATGAAAGAAAGAAAAAAAATGATGAAGAGCCCCCCACTTGTGATATGTGCATATGTATATATCTGTTCTTTTGATCTGGTTTCTTTTTTTTCTGAAAAAAAATAAAAAAAAATGGAAAAGATGGAGTGTATATGCTCTTTTCTTTGTGTCAAAGAAATGTGGGGGAGGGGTAGTTATTTGGGGTAGGGGTAGGAGGGGTAGGGGTTAGGATGTGTTGTCAATTTTTAGTTGGGTGGGTTGTTAGAATATTAGGATAAGACAAGGTTTATTATTTTTTTTGTATTTTGTGAGGGTATAATAACATGGAAGAGGGTACACGGTAGGATAAGGTAACATTGGGTAATTAATCTTTCGGAGGAATAAAATCACGTGTCTACATCCCTTTGAATGTAAACACGCAGTGTTTTCAGGCAAAGAAGTAAACAACGAGACCGAATTTTGTCCTGATCATTATTCAAAGAGTGGAGTAAAATAAAGAAGGACAATCAACTCCTTTTGGACACCCTATCTACCCAAGTCATGAGGAAATCACAAGTATCTCAAAGGGTTGGAAGAGAAGTGGACTACACCGAGTTGGAGAGTCGAGTACGGTTCCACCGAGGTTCCGGTCCGCGGCTCTGTCATTACATCAAAAATAAAAATTACAAGTTAAAACATGAATGAAATTACAAAATCCTATCTATACAACTTCTGTTGGCTCTTGACTCGACTTTTATCACCCTATTCTTCAGACGAGCTCCTGACTTGCCATTTCATCGCCCTGTTCTTCAGGCGAGCTCCTGACTTGCAATTTCATCACCCTGTTCTTCAGGCGGGCTCCTGATATCAAAAATCTAAACTAAAACAAAATTATTCTAAACAAATATTATGATAAAGAAAGATTCCATGTTTTCTGAACATAAAGTAAATTTCCATTTTCCAGGAGGGTCCTGAACGTAAAGTAAATTCCCATTTTTCAGGAGGATCCTGAATAGAAAGTAAAATCTTATTTTTTCAGGAGGGTCCTGAACAGAAAGTAAAATCCCATTTTCCAAGAGGGTCCTAAACATAAAGTAAAATCCCATTTTTCAGGAGGGTCCTGAACATAAAGTAAGATCCCATTTTTCAGGGGGATCCTGAACATAAAGTAAAATTCCACGGATGTGTATTTCCAATGGTAGCTGAATTAAGTAAAGCTAATTTTCCCCTATTTCAACAGAGAAAATTTGTCAATTAAAAACTTAGTGGTGGCTTGCAGCTCTTGGCTTCTCAGGTATCTGCCCCAGCACTCGTTCCTTTCATCTTTATTCCGAATCGCTAACACTTGCCCTGTCTTGCCGCATCATTGACCCGGATCCAGATTGAGGGAAATGAGTTCTGACTCGAACAATGGGTTTCCATTTTACCATGCCTCTGAGGTGCACCCTTTTCTCAAATCTGAATGCTTCCACGAATCCAACAGCTTGTCGGTTGATAGACTTCCTTTGCTTCGTGTTGAATTACGATCATATTTCTTTCATGTGCTGGTCCTTGGATTTTCCTCATATAATTGGAAAGATTGGTAGTAAATTTTGAAATCCTTTCTCGCTTGTTTTGACACAGACTTGACTTAAAATGTACAGAAATGATGGTGACTTTTATTTTGATAAATGACATAAAAAGACAAAAAGCATGAATATGTAAATGAAAGAAAAGGCAATGTCCCATATTCAAAAGAAAACTTATCTGAATATGACAACAACTCCAATGAGTATGACATGCATTTTGGATTAAGTTGTCTGATCTTCCTATCCAAACTCCCCATTTGTTGTTGAGTTTGTGCCTTTGCCGCTGAGCTGCTTCTTCAAATCTATTGGAATCATACATCACATCCAATTGACGACATCTTAAAATACTTTCACCAACGAATCTCTTTCTTTTCACTTTTCACTTTTCACTTTTCTCTTGAACTCGCCATCACCTTACGGTGCCCATGAGGGTTTTCACCAATAAGACTCTCTCATTTTTATTTCTCTCCTCTCACCATCGCCTTATGGTGCCTGTGAGGGTTTTCACCAATAAGACTCTCTCATTTTCATTTCTCTCAACTCACCATCGCCTTATGATGCCCACGGGAGTTTTCACCAATAAGACTCTCTTATTTTTTTATTTCTTTCCTAATTTCTTATGCTGAGGGAGACAAGTGGTACCTCACAATGTATCATCATATCCATTGTATTCTTAGCCTTAACATTATCTAAAATTGATCTGAAGGACTTTCTTTGGTTGTAACTTGGTTTTTGGATAAGGTTAGAAAAGGATGGCAAGGGGTTCAAACGACACTTGAAGTGGGGGTGGGACTTACAACTTTTGGAATCAACTCAAACAACACATTAACTCA
>NW_025880311.1:1024-3316 GCF_002878395.1 Capsicum annuum
TATATTTATGGTAACTCTTTCCTTATTTGAAGTCATACAACTGATACATTTTTTATTAGTTTAAGAATTCTAAATCAACTAAATTTGCTTTTTAAAAAAATTTGAAAAATCTAAAAATAAATATAAAACTATTAGAATAATAAAAAACAAAGAAGTTTCATATTTTTAAATGTTTTAAGTATGTAATAGAATGTAATCAAAAATTTTGTAAATATTTGATTTTAAAAATAAGGAACGATTTTAAATATATATATATATAATAATAATAATAATAATAATAGTAAGACAAATATGGTTTAAATTGATGCGTCTCTCTTATCATGTGGCAACAAGAGGTACACAAATGTAAAAGTGATACCATCAACCACTTAGAATTGGAAAACATATACTTGTAAATGTTTATGTTTACATTATTACATTAAAGTGTGAAAGATTTTTGAAAAGTGATTTGAACTTTTACACTTTATTAAAAGTCTCCACAATAGATAAAATTATATAATTTTAAATAATCAAACGTTATACGTGCGAGGCACGTGCGACTAAACTAGTATTTATATATCTACACACATACACATACACACACATATATATACACACACATATATATATATACACACACACATATAAATATATATATATATATATATATATATATATTATGTCGGTTTGATTTGAATTCGGTTTGACTTTTTTTTTGTAAACACCAAACCAAACCAAGAATGGTCGGTTTATTTTTTCAAACGACAAACCAACCAAACCAAACCATAAGTCGATTTTTTTTCTCGGTTTGGTTTGATTTGGTTTGACGGTTTGGTCTGTACACCCCTAGCCGAAGGATTTATTCAGCCGAATAATGTCTAGCTTTACATCGTTTTAATACTAAAAACAGTACACGTAATTTATAATTTATCAAAAAATATAAATAATATTTGCTTTTATGATTGTATTTATTTGCCAAATATAAGGTACTATAATTAGGACTCTTTTAATAATGATGATTTTTTATTTTTCCAAAAATATATATTATTAGTATTTATGTATAATTGTAATTTAAAAAAATGGTAAAAAGATGATTTTGTCTAAAGGAGAGTGTTTTAATGAAGGGTAAAAGGTTCAAATCACTTTTCTAAGGGTCTTCACACTTTTAATATATATATATATATATATATATATATATATATAAATGTAATTTGTAAAATATTGTGATAACAACAAATCAACACTCTTTACCTTGATCAAGTGTTACGATAGCGGTTATTTTATTTGAAGATTTGTACCTCATCTATCTGAACAATGTGTTTATAGTCTAATTCTAAATTATTAATTAATAATTGTTATAAATATAGTTATAATTAGTTGAACCAAGGATTAATAATTGAACATAGCTATCACAAAATTGTATTTGTACAATATAATTTATATCTAATAAATAAGTGATTAAATTTTGTTATTTTTTAATCAAATTATTATAACAAATTTAAACAAATTAACTTTACTAAATTTTACTTTAGACTTGTTTCATCGAAATAATATCTTTATCGATCTAGTTTAATTAGTGTTGTCAATGATACGATTCATTTTTATAACTTGTAAGTTACAAATATAATTTTTTAAAAATAAATGTCTATATTAATGAATCTATTAAATTCAATTTACTAATTATAAAGAATTTAAACGAAATTTTAATATGTTTCACTCAAGCTTCATTAAGTGTTTTAAGAATTTTAGAGGTTTTATTATTCGGCTTGATTCAAATTTACAGGTCTTATTCATAAGTTTCAAATATAATTGAATAAATAAATTATTATATTTAATTATTTTATTAATTAATATACTTAATCTAAAAAATTTTATAAATTCTTGCTAATTATATGAAGATAGATACAAATTATTTTTCATGGATAAAATCACTTACTATATATATATATATATATATATATAACTACAGTCTATAACATAATAGATTTCATAGCAATACGTATAAATTCTTAATCATGGACCATATAAAATATGTATATAAATTTTAGCTAATTTATTGCTACAAATGTTACGAAAAAAATATTGTGGTTAAATTATTTAGAAAAATATTTTTTTATATTTAATCACTACGTATTTTGTTAGGATATTCATCTATAGACAAATATAAAATAAAAAAAAAATTAAACATGCCAAAACATGTTATTATTAAAACTCTGAGTGAATTTGAGAATTTCTTTCAAATATCACTTATATTTGATTTAGGACTACAATATTACTCAACTATCACTCTTTTCCTAAAAAATACTAAACACC
>NW_025880312.1:0-26357 GCF_002878395.1 Capsicum annuum
GGATCATATTCTTTAAATTTTTATTGTTAGAGTAGTTTTTGTTTTTGTTGTTGTTTAATCCATGGAATCTAGGTACTTTGAAGGTGCATTTGAACAACTTAGAGAATGTGGAGTGGAGTGAACTTGGAGACGCACTAGTTGAAAAATGGGGAAATTGAACCTTGTCTCAGGTAGTACAGTCACAACCTGCAGAGTCATGATCGTGGCCTAAAGACTCAAGTCTGCCTAGCTTTGTCTTAGGATCTGCGATTGCCAAGACACTCACGATCACGATGACCAGGCCATTGCAATAGTAACACCCTTGTTGCAATCGCGAGAGGAGCAATTATAAAAATAAATTATCTCCAAAATGGTCCCTCCACACACTCCCATTCAAATACCCAAAAATCTTTCAATTTTCATCATTGTTAAATGGTAGTAAAGTTCTAACCATACTTAATTACATTCAAGCATCAGGTATGTCCTTCAAATCCCCTCTTTAATGCTTGAACTTGAACTTTAGAAACATGTGTAGGAACATGGCTTGAAATTGTGAATTCTATGCTTAATTATTGTTTAAATTAAGGATGTTTTATGTTGTTGCTATTTTTGATTGGTATGTTCTTCATTTGGGAAGTCTTGAGTACCAAAATGTTTCCAAACAAGTGTTAAATTGAGATGCACACCAACTGTTTGGTAAAATTCCCAAATGAAATTCTTGACAGTCTTACTATATTTTAAAGGGCATGTTAATTCTTATTGAATTAGGGATCATGTTCTGTGATTTATATGATGTGTGTTGACAAAATTGGGCATGACATTGTAAGAATTGGTGTTGGGAAACCTGGGGACAATGAAGCCTCAGGTGTCATGATCGCGACTCAGTAGAGTTCGATCGTAGCCCCTTAGGCCTCCTTGCAGGTGCCCTCAGTTATTGTAATCACAATTTTAAAGAGTGCAATCACAAAAATCGAGGTAGCCTATAAGGACCTTGTCTATCATGATCATAACTCTGCAGGTTGTGATCGCAGTACCTGAGACCTGTCTGTAGGTTTGCCCAAAAGTCTGAAAGTTAATTTCTAAACCCTGAGTTGATCCCTTAACAATTTCTTTAGTTTAGCTCAATCAGATAACATTGTTTTCATTTGATGATCTTGATGGTTAATGCTTGTGCATTGTATCCAAGTACAGAAAAGATAAGAATGGCAGAATACGGCCAAAATTGTTTCCTCTCTGTCGATTGTCACGCCACCTACTACAACAATTTGGACAGGAAGAAGATACTGTCCAAGAGGGGTATTTTCTTGGTGCGGGTTCCTGAGAATCTCTAGTCCTTCCACCAACAACTAGTGACAATCGTATAGATGTGCTTTGCCTCCAAACTATGCTGAGCAAATGAACAATAGGTTTGGGATTTTTACGGAAACCTCACTATTGTAAAACTATCCAATCAGTAATGACTATTCGGGGAAAGGTCGTTCATTTTGACTCTGAGGTGATTAATGATGCGTATGGGTTGCCAAATGCTGATAAGAGGTTGTTCGATGAAATAGACTATGCTCTCTGTAGTTGGTTGGTTGCATAGTTGTGCCCAAAAAGAAAAGTACCTTGGGAAGACACGAAGACAGGGATCTACCTGAATGATTTCACGATTGAGGCAAGCATTTGGTTGACCATCATTTGTAGCCATGTATCTCGGACCACTAATATGACAAACATCCCTGTCATGAGAGCCCAAATGGTAGCCTGAATTCTCAACAACATTGTATTAAATGTTGGTTGATTTGTGATCTCAAAGTTGAGCTACTACAAAAATTGAGGAGGGCCTATGTTGATGTTCCTATATTTGATTATAGAGTTATGCCAGTAAGTAGGAGTTGAGAAGAAGTATCAGGGGGACAATTGGATATCCCCTAAGACACCTATTTACCCATTAAAGATGTGTGGTGAAGGCACAATTTCAAAGAGAAAAAAATATAAATATCGACTTGGGTAAGGCGGTGGATGATGATATTGACTCTTGCAGGCCATCCTCAGTAGGGCCATTTGAGGAGCTCTCTAGTCAGATGCAGAGAGTGAGGGAGTTGGTATCCAAATTATCTCAGGGACCAAGTGAATCTTCCATAGATCGTGCTTCATATGTCTCCCAAGGTAATTATGAGAAGTTTTTCAAGGATCATAGTGCTTAGGAGGCCACCATATCTAGGTTGGAGCAGGCTTACACATCCTTGGCACGGTCACATCGAGATCTATGAAACTCTCATAACAAAATGAAGAGAAGGAAGAATGTAATGACCCTTCAGGTAATTTTTAATATTCTCGCTTATTTTTATAGTTAGAGCTTTTCCTTAGCTGCCCCAAGTCCTTTATGACTTACTAAAACTAATAGTTTGATTATCGGGCAGTTTATTTGGTTTTTAGGTAAATTTCCTGCTAAGAAGTCTTCACCGATTTCAAATGGTCGCTGAGTGAAAACTTCAGTAAAATGATTTTGGATGCAAATTTTATCTACGCCAGAAGCTCTGTTATATCAATTTTAGGCTAGGTAGACCCTTGGTTTGGATCCGAATGCACCCGAAATTATTTTGACCCAATGATCAAAAAGTTAAAAAATCAGAAGATATGGGTGTTGGGCCCATAAGTGGCCTAAACTACATCATATAGAAAATCCAAATTCACCAATGCATGTAAAACGTCTAAATTAGTTGGGTTACATATTTCGTTTGCAAAAATAGAGTCCGATGGTCAAAAATAAGTTTTGACCTTGTGGACCCTATTTATGCGGTATAAAAAGGCCCCTGGATCGATATTTGGGTATTTTCACCCCTTTTTGAACCTTTGCAGCCCTAGAATGATATTTTAACTTCAAATTGAGTCTTGGGGGTTAATTAGAAGCTCGATTAACATTTATATTTGTGATTAACAACGGATTTGAGGTAAGAATCCATCTATTTCATACTTTAATTTCTTGAATTTTTGATCAAAACCCCAAATGGCTTGAGGCTTGATTTTATCCCTAAATATAGTTGTTTTGCAAAAATTTCTTGAGGGGTTTAACTTCCTAATGGTATTTGAACGTTGGGTTGATCTCGAAAACTCAATTTCCATATGTGGAACCCGCTTGGGGGTTTTTGGTGTCGTTTTGGAATCGAGCACAATGGTGTAGTATGGATGTTGTTATTCTCATAATAATGTATAGATTATATTTTTGATAGCATGGAACCTTAGAAAAGCTTCGAGGAAAGAAAAAGTGAAGATTATTGGTTCGTGAGCTATATTTTGATTCAAGGTAGGTTAGATTACTTTTGTTAGATTGAGCTTTATTATGGTATGATTTTGATATCTTGTTAAGATTGGGATGGGTTTTAGGCATTGTTATGATAAATGGTATATTTGGGATTAGTTGAACTACTTAGGCCATTGAACTTGTATAGTGTGGTGATTGACTTATAGCTTAGAACCTTGAATAGTTGGACTTGTTATTTTATGAATAGTATGAGAATGTTCTAGTTGTTGTAATTAGATGGGAGTGACCTTGTTCACGTACTCTAAGAGTAATTTGACCTTAGATATTTTTAGTTGTGAATTGTCTTAGATTCCTTGAATGAACTAAGAGTAATACCTAAGGAAGAATTATATCATAGAACTAGTATGGATTTTTAAACCTCTAAGACATAATGTAGATGAATTAGTCTAGTCCCGGGTAGAAGTTAGACTTGAATAGACATTTTGGAATGTTAGAAGCGAAATATGACCGCATTAATCTTGGATTATGTAAATTGTTAGTAACCTAGATATTTGTTAAACACCTAGAATATGCTTTTGGGAATATGATGGTTAGACCTATTAGATGGGTTATTCATGATGTTGGCTTTGTAAATAATGTGTATGTTGATTATCATATTCTTGAAATTGTTGATTAGCAATGGAAATTCTTGTAAATTGAGCCAATGACTATGCTATCACTTGAATTATTGACTTGTTGTTATGTGAACCTTGGATTATGTTATTACACATATTATGTTCAAGCCTACTTACTAAACTAATGTTTGTACAAAAGAATCCCTTTATCATTGTATTATGAATCATGCATATAAAGGGAGATTCTAGAAAGTATAATCATGGCTAGTTATTGACCATGCTAATTATCATGTTAAGATCGATAATATACGAAGTGTTCTTGTCATATGTATATACATTGTCATGCACCTACAGACATATTGCATTGATAATACATGGCAAGGTGTGATGATATGTCCTTCTTACTTCTTTTCCATTCTATTCTCGTGGGCTTGGACTTGTTATTAATTTGGATACATATATATATATGTGTGTGTGTGTATGTGTGTATTGATGTCATGGTGAATATATTGATGTTATGTTGATGTCCGATGAATTCAAAGGATATGTTGATATTACGATGATGCCCGATAAATTTGAAAGAGGTATTGTTGTTATGATGATGCCTGGTGAATCCAAAGGATATGTTGATGTTATGATAATGCTCGATAAGTCTATAAGATGTATTGATGTTATGATGATGCCTGGTGAATTCAGAGGATATATTGATGTTGTGATGATGCTTGATAAATTCAAAAAAGGTATTGATGTTATGATGATGCTCGGTGAATTCGGAGGCTATGTTGATGATGTAATGATGATTGGAAAATTTGAAAGAGGTATTGATGTTATGATGATAACCGGTGAATCCGGAGGATATGTTGATGATGTGATGATGCCCAGTAAATTCGAAAGAGGTATTGATATTATGATGATGTCTGGTGAATCTAAAGGATATGTTGATGATGTGATGATGCCCGGTAAATTTGGAAGAGATATGGATGTTATGGTGATGCCCGGTAAACCCGAAAGATATATTGATGTTATGGTTAGGTTATGTATGGTAAGCATATGTGAAAATGTAGGTATATGCATAGTGTGCCATTATATGATTAAGTCCTTGTGTGCATGTAGGATATGATGTTTTTCTTGGAAAGTGTGTATACTTCTCTATCATTAATCACTAATTAAGTGGTGTGGCTTTTGTTAAAACTAAATAGTGAATAGAAGTAGAAATTACTAGTGATTCAAGACTAATTGGTAAGTGTAATCATGTGTAGAATTAAGGAATCACTTAGTAAATATATTTGGCTTGAATAAATGGTTAGGTTATGGGATTTTGCCTAGTGAAATGAGTTATGTGATAATTAGTTGTTTATATAAATTGGTTATATTACTTGATGACTAGGATGCCTAGAATACTAGTTGCTGAACCTCGTTTAGTTAAATGTATAAATTAGTAGCCATGCTTTTTAAATGTATAATGATAATAATAGACCTAGCATTGTTGATGATTTATGATATTGATGCCTAGTAGATGATGTCGTGGGTTTCTTAAGTGTTGAATTAGAGATTTATGGTGTTAACAAATGAGAGGTGTTGAATAATAGACAGATAAATGTGTTTGATAATATGTAACTTCTTCCTATATGATGGATAGTACACCTATGGTAACTAGGAATGAACTTTGGGTTAAATGGTGATTAAGGTTTAGTTATGAATCTTAACTAGATGTGAGATTTGGCTATTTAATAAATGGTAATTAGTTTTTATTTCATGAAGAAGGTCTATAAATAATTGGTTAAGCTAATGGTTGGAGGCCTTATAATGACTAGCAAACTAGTAGCTTAATGATAAATGGTGGTTAGTTGATATAGACTAGATTGAGTATATTAATGAGTTAAAGGTCTAATCACTATATAACTATGGTTATAATTATATTGGTTCCGTTATGTCGAATTGTGGCAATTGATGATGATTATGGGACTTGGAAAATAGTCCTTAATGGAAACATGGAAATCATGGTAAATGTTAGTTGGTTGTGTATATACATATTCTTGATGCGTTGATAAATTGATCTATTGGTGCACTCTTCGGTGGTATGGGATGTGTGATGAGTTCTTTACTTTGTGTTCTTTTGGGTGTACTTTTCGGTGGTATGGGACGTCGTGATAAGTTCTTTTGCTTTATCCTCTAATGATGGTACGCAGTTAAGCTTGGTATTTATGCGATTATAATTATATATGTTGCTTTATGCTTCTGAATCGATTATTCATTACGTATGATGGTTGTGACACATTTGATATGAGATATCATATTATTGTTCTGGTTGATTAGTTATTTTGTATCGTGATCATGGAGATGATTCAGGTTTGATTCTTTACCTTGACTTATAGTTATTGTCTTACTTTATATCATCTTTTTATCATAATTTAACTCAGTCGATCGATGATGCCTACTGAGTACCCGTTGTTTTGGTACTCATACTATACTTCTGTACCTTTTTGGTGCAGACCCGAGTACTAGTTGCCGCCGTTGAGTTGAGATTGTGTTGTGTTAATCTTTCGGAGATAGGGTGAGCTCTTGGAGTTTGAGCCACTCATTTCCCTCTTATCTTTATTCAGTCTTTTGTATTTGAGATGAGTGTATAGGACTATTTAGACTTTGAGTTGTATTTCCTATTATCGAACTTAGATGCTTTTGTACTAATATTACTAGGTCATGGGAATTTGTATCCGTAGTTGGTTGTCTGTTGTGGGATATCATTGTTTGTTGTGGTGTTCATATATTGTGGCCCTTGTCGGACATTTCTACTAAATTAATCCATTTCCTTAGCTCTAGGTTACAGTATTAGCTTACCTACTGGTAGGTTTAGTAGGTGCCATCATGACTCGTGAATCGGGTCATGACAGAGAAGAAGAGAGATAAGTTTTTACTTGCATGTGGAAAGGGTTGAAGGGCTTGTAGAAGGTCCTAAAGCCACGATATAGACTTCCCTCCCCGAGAGTAGGTATTGATAATGAGGTCCTAGATAGGTGGTCCAACAATAAGAAGATAGATGATGATGAAGTTGATGATGTTGATGAGGAGACGAAGAGCGATGGCAACACTTGATGCAATTTCAGGGAGCCCCTTTTACTTTCTTATGCTTTCATGATATACAGTGAGGACACTGTAGGTTTTTAGTTGGGGGTGCCCATGTCTCCGTATTTTATTCCTCATTTGGTCTGTATTATTTGGATGATCATTTGGATATTTTGTTTTCATTGGGATGATTTGACTTTTATTTGTTATGGATAATTTGATTTAGGTTGTAATATTAGGTATCTTGATGGTGCCTATGTTTTGTGGATTAGTTGCTTTCATTTTTCATTTTTAGATTTTTATTTTCTTGTGATAATTGTGTTCAGCGATCCTTTTTCTATGATAGATTGAGTGACGACATTCTTAAGGAAAAATTATTGTATTTGGGTGTTGAGTCATAGATGTAGGGGAAGTCTCAGTACCTCTGGCATTAATTGGGATTTCCATTATTCCTATGGTAAAGTCTGAGTAGCCATATGATTTTCCCATGCTAGAGATAAAATGTGAGATGATGGCTTGATTTGATGCTAGCAGTAGCTAAACTTGCATGGTGAAATGCGAAGCAAGCAACCCTCTCCATCAATTATTTTTTGGTAAAAATCAAGGGCATGGAATTGAATGATTTTGTGACAACTCTTTACCTCTTTTTGTGACTCCAAATTCCTTAGTTGTCAGTGTGTAGTAAATAAATTCTTGTGCTCTAAAGTAGTAAATGCAATTGATCCTCCTAGAAAAGTTTGCATGCCATGTGTGGTGAGCTTTAGTTGGTTGACTCTAATACTTACTTGTGTCATCTAGAACTTTCTCCGTTGGTCTTTCAAAACTAATCTTGATTACACATGGTTGGTGAAATGATCTTAGACCTTCTTTGTGATTATTGAAAACCATTTTAGCCTAATAAGTCTACCCATGCTTGAATGGTATCCCTAGTCACCCCTTTTGAACCGATGAACCTTTCTTTGGCAATTGCACTACAAGCCTTTAACCTTTTGAAAGAGTATCCCTCTTTTGAACCTTACACTCCTTGAACTTGAAAATGCTATCTTGAGGCTAAAATCCTAAGTTGGGGGTGGTGGATCTTGAAAGAAGGTGATCATGGGCCTTAGTCTTGTAAGTGAGTGCCTAGGAGAAAATCATTGATGAAAATTAAAAGAGAGAAAGGAAGGGAGCAACAAAAGAAACAAAAGCATGAATTTACAAAAAAGAAAGAGATGAAAAGAGAATGATTTCAAAAGGTTGGTGAACTAATGTGGTAAAGATAGGGACATGCGTGATTTAGAAATGAATTAAGTGGCCAATAATCCAAAGTTTGATCAAAGTTAGTGTGTTATGTAGAATTCAAGGAGGGTATAGTCACTTTCATCCACAATGTTTATCCTAACCTTCCCTGATCCTACATTACAAACTTGAAAAATCCCTTCGAGATCTCCAACCAAGAGTCTTCAAGTTAGTAATGATCGAAAATAAGGGAAAGCATATGGCCTGATACTTGTTTACATTGAGAAGTTCTTTGTTAGTGTGAGTGCTTGCACATTAGTCCCTTGTTCCATGATTAAAATTACGATTTGTTAGGACTTTCTTTCATGAGAGGGCATGTAAGCTAGCTAGGTTGGTGAGGTTGTCATGTTTCGAAAATGAGGTGAAGGAGTAAAGTTGAGTCACTATTAATAGAGAGTCACCTCTTGAGAGTTAGTTGTTGTTACTTGATTGTTATTAAAGTCCATTGTATCCTTAAAAATGTGATCGATTTTGAGGGGATTAGTTCTAAAAGTAACTCTCATGCCTATTGACTAATTGTTAGTGCTAATCAAGTTTGAAATCATGATGATCATGTGGTTGAAAGTGTGGGCTCAAATTTGAGTAGTCTCATTGAGTGTGAAGTAGTGTTGCTTGAGGATAAGAACGAACTTTAAGTTGGGCGTGTTGATGAGTGGTAAACTTGTCACTTATTTGTACCTCATTTCTTGTATACTATGGTGATTAAATTGCATATATAAGACTAATCCTTCATTAAATTTCACTAATTTCTAGTGTTTTGATCCTACAGGGAAATCTAATGAAAAAGAGTTGAGATAAAGATGGAAATAAAGAAAAGTGAGTGGAGTTGGAACAAGGGTTGAAAGTGGAACTCAAAAGCAGGCCACCTTTATCGCTATCATGACGTGTAGTGTGTGATCACGATTAGTCAACAAGTCAAAGGGATGCAATCGCGACCCAACTCCCTGCGATCACGGGAAGTCCATGAAGACCAGAATGGTGCAATCGCATGCCAAAGTACTGCGATAGCAGAGTCGCGATCATGAATGAAGGTCGTGATCGCAGGCATCAGGCAAATTACAAGGGCAAAGCTGGAATTTCACAAGGCCCAATCCCAAGATACAAAAGGGTAAACCTTTTGTATTTCCAGCATCAAATTTTAAAATTTTGAGAGCTAAGAACAATATTATTGAGTAAAAATAGAATTTGTAAGGTTTCCAAGAGAGATTTTGGCTTTGGGTTGAAATTGATGTTTGGGATTATACTTATTTTTCTTATGATTGATGAATTGAATGCAAATTTGGGTATGTTTTATTTCTCTAATTTCAAAAGTAGCTATACATATCTCTTGGGGTTATGTTTGATTAGGTGGTGAATAATGTGTGGGTGTTGATTGTTCGTCCAATTAATTAGTTAACTGTGATGGATTTTTCTTTTACTCTATGTTTGAATTGAGAATTGTGGGTGAAAAACCCAATTATCTTTGATCCCATATCATCCTTGAAAGTGGGATGTGGTTAAAAAGTAATTGCAATAAATAACTTGAATTAGCTTATTGAGTAGCATCATCGTAGAAATAAGGGTGTTATTTTAGATGGCTCATTCAATGGCATCGTCTTAGAAATAAGGGTGTTAGTTAAGGTAGTAGATTAGTATATGGGATATCTAATGAGGTGTTCAAAAGAATCCAAGAGCGAGATTTGGTGGTTTATTGAAAGATTAACACAAAGACCTAAATCTAGCCTATCCAAAACCCTTAACTATACATGGATGAATTCTTAATTACCCATGCATGATTTCGCACCTAGAAAGGCATAACCCCAAGATCCGATCCTAATTGATTACACTCTAATTACTCTTAGCCTCGAGTTAGTCTTCTAGAAGCTTAGAAATTGTTATATTTTAGAAAACACTCAAACAAACCCCAAAATATTTGCATCTCAGATTAGAATTTATCAATTTACTTTTATTTTGGACTTACTCGATCACCACTCACATTGATCCCTTTGGATTTGACCCCGACTCTATGTTGGGTAAATAAATTGACAACGTCCGCTACACCTATATAAGACCCCGCAAAATTCTAAGCTTAACTTAGCCCTTTAAAGCTTGTTAAGGGGTCCAGACTCAGAAAATTTTAGCTAAGTATTCAGACTTAGTGTTATTTTAGCCTTCATAGGTTGACGACTTTATTTAACAACCCCCATGACCTTAAAGTAATGATTTTTAGGTTGAATCATGATCAGGAATATCAGTGGGTGTTCTCGAACAAGTTTTGAATTTTTCAGACTTCGTTTAGATCACATTTGAAAGCTTAAACCAGTGTATCAATGAGATCTCGACGCGCCGCGTCGCCCATCGCATCGATGAAATATTTTCCTCCAGTTCCTAGTGCAAATTCTAGTAAACCAACATGGACTCAATGCAGCACGTTGTACATCATGTCGATGCCAATGACTTCACATTGCTAGGCCAGTTTTTTATTCATTAAAACCAGCGTCTAGAGGGGTAAATGGGACATTTTTCTCACTTCGACCCAGCCCCTAAAACACAAAATTTAGACCTCACAAAGCAAAACCCTAGAACATCAATTTCAAGATTAATTATCAATAACACTCCATCAATCTTCAAGAATTTAATTGTTGAGGTATGACATGTGTTCATCCAAGGGTCCCTTCCACCTTTGGAGTTCAAGAATCTACTTTTAAAAAATTCAAGTGTATTGATTTCATGAATTTCATGTTGCGTTTGATAATAATATTTAATTGGGTTTCTAATCCATGTTTGTTACAAGTTCTATGTGAAGTTATTTGATATATTTCTAGAATCATGTGAATCCATGCTAAACCCTTAAAATTGTAAATGGGGATTTGAATTATGGTGCTTATATGGGGTTAGTGTCATGTGCTTGGATTATGTGCTCCAAGTGTTTGTAAATATGACTTGACTAGTGTAAGCATATCATGCTATCATATGATCTCACTCATGCACAGAATCATGTATATCAAGTGTTTGGTAAAATGTCTAGATGAATGCATCGTTAGTGAGCAAGTATTGTATGCTACTAAATTCATGCAGTGTTTTTCTTTTCATGCTATCGAGTCCTAGGGGTATTTAATACCCAAAAAACCTAGTTGTTTACTAGAGCTATAGTAGTTACAGAACAGTTTTAGTAGTACTCAGTAATCAGTCTCAGTTCAGTATTCAGTTCAGAACTCAGTAGACTCAGTTAGTTCACTGAACTCAGTCAGTAATCAGCTCAGTACTCAGCGAGCTCAGTCCAGTTCAATCCAACAGCATGATTAGTAACAGTTCAGTCATGCCTAGAACAGTTTAGAAATCAGTTTAGTGTCTTTCAGTTGGGAGTAGGATTCAGCACCGAGCGAGCCCAGGGATGGGGTCTCAATCGTTAGTTGGACTTGGTCCCAAGAAGTAATCCCTAAGTTCTCAGAACTACGTAGCCAACATAGTTTATGAAATGTCACTTATTAGATAGGACTGACATACTCAGGGATCACCCATTAGTTAGGACTGATCTCAAGGGTCACCCGCTAGACTAGGACTGACCCTACAGCCGGTTATCTTTACTCGTGGCACAGTACTGACACCCTTCTAATTAGGGTTATAGATTGGACCCCAACTCAGTTATCTTATTTGGGGCATGTCGGTTAGATAATTACCTCCCACAGTCTAGTTTTAGATTCAGTCTTAGTATAAAACCTAGTTCAGTTCTACAGATTCAGGACTGTCAGGTACAGTCATTCAGCTCAGTATAGAACTCAGACCAGTTCTTCAGAATTAGGACTGTCAGATACAGTCACTTAGTTATCAGATACACAGTATCAGTAAACCCAGATATTAGTAAATCAGTAATTCAGAACTCAATATCCAATGTTATCATGATGTCAGTTATAGTTGTGTATTCATGCATGTACTCTCATATATTTATACTCATGTCATTAAGTCTGTATTGTTCATGCATATGAACCCATGCATCTCAGCATACCTCAGTTAGCATACCAGTACATTCAAAGTACTGACGCATACCTTTCTTTTGCGCTATGATGTCTTATATCATAGGTTCAGACGCACGGGCTCCCAATTAAACTTTACAGCCCGATCTATCAGCAGCAGACTTAGTGGTGAGTCCTTATAGGTCGAGGACAGACTTATCACTTTAGTATTTCAGTACTCAGTTTATTTCAATAGTCGAAGTTAGTTGGGAACTTATCCCATCAACTCCTCATTCAGACAGTAGAGGCTTTTCAGACTAGAGTATTTCAGACAGACAGATATATCAATATTCAGTTTTCAGTATTTAGTAGTTACTTTCAGTTTGAACCTTATGGCAAATTTCTGCCTAATTTTTGCATAATTACAGTATTATTATTCAATTATTGCAACAGGTACCAGTCATAGGTTAGCTTGTGGTCCCTCGGGATTATGAGTACCGTGTAGCGTTCGGGGTATAGACTCGGGGCTTTAAAACCTATAAAAGAGTGTAATATGAGTTTTATCACTTCATATGTGATAAACTACCCAGGGTCACTCCCATTAGAGAATAACCCACACCAAGGGCGGCACATGCTTCTATATACAATTGTGTGAACTAATAGCTTTGCTATTTGTTGTGTGTAATATGATCTCGTTCCTTCACTTAAGATGTTCTATTACTATCCATCTTAGGGTAATTGGTCTAGCTTGTTTGTCAGCTAAGGACCTTCACATTCTGGACCTTACTCAACAACGACAACGATGACATAGGTTAGCACCTTTGGAGTAATGTCTACAGTTGTCATTATGAAAGTGTAGGAAAGTGCGGTGTTCGAATTTCAATGGTTTCCATAAGTCAACTCAATATGATGAAGTGAACGATACAGTTTTGAACTATTGTTATGTTTGAGTTCATTTGATTGTGTGGAACTATTTCTAGTACAAATTAGTAAAACATTGCTTTCTAATTATATGTAGTAGAAGACTTATTTTTTTGAAATTTACTGAAAATCTATACATTTGAATTATTGAAAGCTACTTTTGGTGCTTGAGATCATATATATATATATATAGAGAGAGATAGATAGTAATGTGATAAGTGAATATATACAAATCAAAATCATTATTTTCCAATTAAAAATTATGGATATATATTCTCGACAACATAAAGTATGGCTTATTGATCAAGGTATTGTATAAGAGGTATAAAAGGTTGCATTTTTTGACAAAGAAAAAGTTACACTTTTAAAGCAGAGAAAATAACAAAGAAAAGACCACAATTTTAAAGCATGATCAATAACAACAAATGAACCACGCTTTGAAAGTGTGGCCAATTAAAAGCAAAGGCCACACTGTTAAAGCATGGCCAAATCAAAGAAAATGCCATACTTTTAAGCGTAGTTTTATCGAATAAAAGTGTAGCTAACAAGATGCTACAAAGCATGGAATTTATACCAATTCGACCACGCTTTTTAAGTGTAGCCTCTATGGCAACACTTGAAAAGAGTGGCTTAAAGTCAAAGGTTATGCCTCTTTAGCCCACCCCCAAAAAAGTGTTGCCTAAATTCAAAAAGTGTAGCCTTTAATCAATGGCCACACTTTTTTCTAGTTTAGGCCACACTTTACATGGTGAAATTCCAAAAATATCTTCACTTGTTAAACTAACATCTTCCTAATCTCAATGTTGAAGATGTGGTAGAGTGCTATACTGATCTTTTGATAGTGGTAGACTCATCCTGTCCTTCACTCATATAAGGAAGTTAACATGTATGATTAGAGAGGTGAAATGAATTCAATTTCTTTAATGTTGAACTAGATCAAGTGTTAAGCTCTTAAATTAATTATGAAAGCAAGTTTCTACATAAAATTAAAGGTAGTAAGAATGGCTGTGAAAATTGATGTTTGATGCAAAAGCAATGCAAATTTATGTGTCCTTTGACTGCTACACTTCTACATGCACAGTTATAGCTATGGGATCATTCAACTATTTATGGCTCATAACATCCTAAATCTCATAATATTTCGGGTAACAGTAAAACCTAAACATTCAAAGACAAAGACATACGTCCCTCTTAAGGTGTCATCTATAATAAGGTTTAGAGAATAATCTGAATACACATCTTAATTTGGCTCAATCACATAATTCGAATCCATAAGGGTGTGTTCTTTCGAATCAATAGACAAACATGCATTAATGGGCTCCTCTCAAGCCCTTTTACATATAGTCTCTTAATTGTATGATGGATCTATCTAAGAGAACCACATTGATTGGAGTCTAAGATTTGCTTCTTCTACCACAATGAACTAATTCAAAAGTGTTAAGCTCTAAAAATTAATCATGAAAGCAAGTTGCTACATAAAATTAAAGGCAGTAAATGCGGTCGTGAAAATTGATAGTTGACGCAAAAGCAAGGAAAAATTATAATAGGACCTAGCTTTAAACTAAACTACTAAGGTATCTCAAGAAAATCACCAACTACGGAGAGAACTACCTAAAACATCAAGACATAATTGAAATTTCAATCCCAATTGAAGCGCCCAATTAACTTTGCCCAAAGATCATGTACTGTTTACCCCAAACAAGGCATGCTTGACTCTTAGTCAATGTTTTGTTCCTACTTTGTTTGTTAAATTCAGACAAGTGCAACATGAAATAAACAAAAGGAATTCAAATTTGTAGATTTTACATTTTCAAATAACCTAGGAACGTTAAAATGGACAAGTTATGCTGCTTATACAGGCAAAATTGTACTACTAGAACTCAAAAGCACCCATAAAATAGTAAAAGTTGACAGGTTTTAAGCTAAATTACACCAAAAACATAAAACAAAAAAAAATATCCAGGAGGAAGTAATACAAATTAAATATCTAAACTATCTCAATCTTCAGATAAGAATTTGAGACTTGAAAACTTTCCCCCTATGACAGTTTTTGATTGAGTAAAAACTTGCAATTTATCTAGTCGCTGCTAATTTACTCTACACTTTGACCTTCATAAACTTCACTAATTTTGCGTTGTATGAAACTAGTTGTGTTTCACAAACCCTTTGCATAAAGATTTCTCCATTTTCTCAAATTATGATTGATACAAATCTATCATAACAAATATTTAGTTGAATACTATCCTTCGAAAATGCAATTTTTAGACCGATATTTAGATATTCTATACTCTTTCATCCACCATAGATCAACATAATCATTATAATTGTTTTCAAAGAAACATAGATAATTCTCCAACTCTTCTAATGTCAAGCAATAGGATTGAGTTTTCAGACCACATGGACCTAACAAGAACTTCAGCTCTTTTAACCCAATATTAAAAGAGTGAATGCTGCCATTTTTTCACAATGCATCCAATATAATGAAAAGTACTACAGAAGTTAGAATTAGTAAATCACCCGCATAGAAGATCTGGATCCTTACCCACATTTCTCCGTTTCTCACCAACTCCATGAGTATAATCCTTCAATTCTAATACTTTTAGACCACCATGAAATTTTCTCGTTACTAATCTCAATACTTTACGTTGTTGTGAGGCATCACTAAACAAAAATCCATAATTAGTATGAACAACACTTTCTCCCATTCAGGAAATTTAATCTTAAAATTCTAACACAAAAGAGGATAGCTAATGTAAATCGCATGATGTAGTCATTCCTCCAACCAATCAACAACAAATGAAGCCATTACATGATCTAATTGATCTCAAGTTTTGTTTAACATAACTAGAAAAAGTGGATGGAAGGAGGTGAAACATAGGGCTCAATACAATGGCTTGGTTAGCGGGTGTTTAAAATCATCTACTTTGAGTTTTAGAAGTAACAGATAGAGTTATTAATCGAAAGCAAAATGTTGGAAAAATTAGATGATCTTTTATGATGCATCTTAACAAATACAAGGTCAGAATTTAAAAGATGATATCTACTTTTGCAAACAATCTTACAATGGAAAATTGACTTGATTCACAATCTTGAATAAATTTCCACCATAATTGCCCATGAAAGGTTCATAATTGTGATTTTAGTGATCTATTTATCCCATTTGGATATTGACATAGGGTTTGAGATAGTAATAGGAATATCAACAACCTTAGGTTCCATTTCAGTGAACAAACAACAAATTTTTATGGTTTTTGCCTGGTTCCTTGATAGTTATTCACTGGACAAGGCAAAAGTCTACAAAAATTCATTGTTTGTTCACTGAAATGGAACCCAAGGCTTTTGATATTCCTATCACTATCTCAAACCCAATCTAAGATCCAAATAGAAAAAAGAATCAGTTGACTTACAATGATTGACCTTCCAAGGGTGATTACGGTTGAAATTTTCAAGATTACCAATCAAATCCATTTTTCTTTGTAAGATTATTTGCAAAAGTTGTTATCATCTTTTAAATTGTGACCCCTTATTTGTTAAGATGCATCACAAAAGACCATTTAGTTTTCCCAACATTTTTTTTTCTATTAATGACTGTCTTCAGTTACTTGTGGAACTCCAAGCAAATGATTTTCATCACCCTCTAAGCAGATCTAGTGTATTGAGCCTATGGTTCACCTCCATCCACACACTTGATTTAGTTATGTTAAACAAAACTTGAGATTATTTATTTCATTTAATGACTTCATTTTTGTGTTGAATTATTGGAGGAGTAACCTACATCATTCAATTTACATTAGAAATCCTCCTTTAGGTGAGCAAGTTATACATCAGAAATTGACGCCTTGGTTTGATCCCTTATTTTTACTTCAGGAGTTCTTGGTTTAAGTTCCATTCTTGACTTTACATCTTTCCAATCCTCAATGCTCACAAATTTTCTTCCTTGGAGTTCTGCTGCTTTCTTTTGAGGAGATAATTCAAGACACGCTAACTAGTCACAGTTGCCTAGAAAAGTGTCCAGCTCCATTCCACTTTACCATTTTTTTTCAACAATGACTGACGAATTTTCATATTTGGATACACTTTCATATTTGTAGCTCATTTAGTTTTTTCATCTTTCAAGTCAATTTCATTGGCAGATTAGCTAGAAGTTCCTTGCTTGCTACCCTGTGTTTCCTCTTTAACAAGTTCTGAGATGATATAGTCTTCAACAACTTCCCTTCTCCGCACAGGTATTCTTCTACAGCATGTTCTACTATATAATCATCTCCCCAAGCAACCCATCCATATAAATTTGGACCAAGAAAATTTCTATTTTTTTCATTCTTGTTTGCTGCACTGGAAGGCTTCTAAAACCTTTTGAAAGTTCATTGCACCATTAAAAATAGTCCAATTACTATTGAATCTCTACACTGCCAACAAATATTGATCTCTTCTCAAAACTTGACGCATAAACATGAGTAAAAGAGTAATTAAATTATAAGAGGGTATCGACACCACCTTCTTAGAACCCTTCGACCTTATCAATTTGCACTTTTCAAATTTAACTATAAAATGCAGGATCTTGTTTGAAGGTTCAATGCCTAATCGATTAAAAACTGTATTTACAAAATCATTGTACTTTATGTGTGTTGTCACAATAACCTGATCAATAATACATAACTCCCACGCATGAAAGTGGATCCATCCATCTGCACATACCTTATTCTTCCTACCCTATCAATGTCAAATAGTATTGAATCTTCAGTTCCCATAGTGAAGGAGTGTACAAAACTATAGAGGCTCAAAGGGTAACCATCTTTAATGTCAAAGGACTACATGCCCGTCCAGGAAAAACAAGTGTTACGTATGTAACGTACCATGATGGTTGTAATAATAAACTTTTGTTGTTGTTTGTTATGGATTTTGATAATTTTAAATAATTATTAGGGATCCAAATGTTAATATTTATTATATAAAATATATTTTTATTAACTTATGCATCAATAAAAAGAGGTAAAATAGGAACTAACTACGACAAACTACAAAAAAATATTTTCAGTAGATTACCCATCTGTTGCAACAGATGGACATTTGCTGGAAGAATACAATGCAGTTTATCAATATAGATTGCGTTCAACCAATAGATGACCAATATATTACAACAGATGGTAATCTGTTGGAAAAACTTAAAACCCTTTTCTTCTAATAGATGGCACATATATTGCAATAGATCTGTTGGAAGAACACAATATAGTTCTAGCCACTGGTTTGTGTTCTTTCAATAAATGACAAATCTATTTCAACATATGGTCCATTTGTTGGAAAAAATGACCAAAAATGGTTATTAATAAAAAAAAGGTTATTGAAAGGGTGAAAAGTCATGAATTTTCAATTATTTAATAAAAAGATGATTTGTAAATAAATAATAAGAAAATAAATAATAAACACAATTTAAAACTGTAAAAAAAGGTTATTTAATTTTAATGACCGATGTTAATATTAAATGGGTGAAAATTCATGACTTTTCACCTTTTTTTTTTAAATTTAAATAATCAAAAAGTCACCAGTTTGAATTAATTAATGGATACAATTATTAAAAAAGAGGTGAACAGTCATGACTTTTTATCTAACACATTCACAGCAGCTGATGAATCAAATTCTCCATCTGTTGCAACTGATGAATCAGCTGTTGGAGGAAATCAAAATAGCTCTTCCAAAAGATGATCCATTTGTAGCAACAAATAACCCATCTGTTGCAACAGATGGACCATTTATTGCAACTAATGGTTAATCTGTTGTGACATATGGATTATCTGTTGTAACAGATGATCCATCTATTGTAACAAGTTAATAAAAATGGTTATTATTAAATGAAATAGTGAAAAGTCTTCAATTATTTAATTAAGAAAAAAAGCTATTTAATTTTAAGAACTAATTAATATTAAAAGGCTGTAAATTCATGACTTTTCACAATAATAAAAAAGTCACCAGTTTGATTTAATTAAGTCATGACTTTTCACATTAATCAAAAAGTCACCAGTTTGATTTAATTAAGGCATGTAATTCATAAAATAGAGGTTAACAGTCATGAGCTTTTGCCTAAAACATTCAAATTCAATCCTCTATAAATAGGTCCTTTCCTTACTCATTTATTCTACTCTATTTTATTTACTTCTTGCATTTTGTCTTCCATATTACCTCTTCAACCACTTTTCTTCAAAGAGAAGATTCCTTTTTCATTGAGGTAAGTTTTTTTTTTTAAAAAATCTACCAGTTTGTAGTATATGTTGTATTACATTTACACTCTTTTTTTCCTTTAGTGTTTTATGTTTTTTTTTTGTTAATGCATGCGTGTTCTAGATATAACTAATTCGATTTGAGATATGGCAATTCTGCGCAATGCCATGTCAGAACTTCAAAGACAGATTAATGAAATCTAGTTAGAGTTGGGCACCATGAGAGCAAGGATGGTGCGTGAAATTCAAATGCTGAGGAGGGCCCTGCTGCGCCCGTTGACGATGGGCTGATTGACAACAACAACAATAATAACGATGATAATAATAATTAGGTTATATTTTTCTTTAGCATATGTATTTTGTTTTATTTATATCGGATTCTACCTAATCCTAATGTATTTATTTTGTTTAATTAAAAATCTATGTTTGGTCAACTTTGACTTTATTTCTTGTAAAATTTTCATTTTGTCTATATCTTCTTCTTAACATGCCGAGGGTTTGAGGTAAGTATTGGGCATTTGGCATAATTTTGAATCTAGTAGCAATAGCAACAATTTTTAGTTTTACAAATAAATGGACTATCTGTTGAAACAAATTGATTTTATGTTAGAAGAATATAAACTAATGGCAAGAATTGTATTGTGTTTGAAACACCCCAGATTTTGGTCCTTGAAAATTCCCTCAGCTTTAAGCTTACTGCCCTATTAACGACTCATCATACGAGTCGTATGGTATGGTTACTGGTCTAGGGACCCAAGTCATAACCAAACTAGTGTGGAATTGGCTAAGTTCTGCTCTGAGTATGAGTGACTCACTACGAGTTGTAAGACCATGTTATGAGTGGTAGGGTTGAGTCATATGTTGTCCAATGTCTAATCCCTTTGGATTCAGCCTTGAATACAACTAAACCATGCAAGTCATATGGTTAGGTCATGAGTGGGATCATGGATTCATAAGATGGATAGTGTATGGCTGTCCAACTCACTATTTAAGATATGACTCATGGCTATGATTCATATGATGTGGCAACGAGTCGATGGGTCAACTCGTAACCAAGGACAACCTTTTTATAGTTTTTAGTTGGCGGTACTTTGGACATTTCCCACTTAAAACCCTTAAGGCCCCACGTCCCTAAAACACTTTAGGGAATTCATTCTACACTTAAAAGATCAAAATATCTTCTTTAGTCTCTCAAATTCTCTCAAGCAAAATTGGCTATGGTTTCTCCACAGTGACCATCTAAGGGTTCAAGAGTCAATTTTTCTTCGTGAATCTTTATAATTCAGGCATGTGACTCTTTTCTCATTGTTAGTTTACTAAAATCATATGTTTAAAGCATTGTTCATGAATCATTAATGGTAGTTTTGAAACCAAGGTTGAGGGATTTGAATACATATCATTGAATATTATTTTCTATGGTTTAAATTGTGATTATGCATGTTTTAATTATGATTTTGCACATGTGGGTGCATGGGAATGGTGATTTAACTAAGGGGTCATGGTTGAACCCCAAATTTGATGATTTTGGCTTTGATAATGATATGCCCTCAACCTGTTTGTGAAATAGTTAATGAGAATGATATTCTTACAAATTGAATTGTATTTTTGAACTAAGGCCTTGGAATGACCATGATAATGATTGATGAAGGACTTTGTAAAGGCCTTGATGTCCATAGATTAATTCAAATTGTAACCTTGGGGTTTGGTTGGCTAAATAGATTCGAGTCCCAAATGTTGCATTAACTTGATGTTTTGTTTGGACAATGGGTTCGAGTCCCAAAAGATGAAATTATTGTTATAGCATAATGTATGCTTGCAATTAGGGTTGGTATGATGATACCAACAGTGTGCCTATATGTATAATGGGCTAAATAATGTTGATGTGTGTTAAATAATTTAAATTGGGCTTAAGAGCAGGTGTGTAGCCGGGCTATGAAAGTGGAGGTCTGAAGGACTAACACTGCAAATTGCTCTAGCAATGACCGGGAGGTTCGAGCCCCCCATATTAAATATATGAATGACAGGTCCGAGTCCCACATATTGTATACATTGGTGCTCAGGTCACCATGACTATGCCGGGAGGTTTGAGTCCCCCACAAAGGCAAATACGGATATAGATATTCTCTGGTTTGTGCGGTTACACGCACTGGGGCCCTTTATTTAGGGGAGAGCTAGGCCCATATATCCTATAGGTGCATTGTTATATGATGGTTATGCTACACAGCCCAAGTTAAGGTTTACAAAGTTCATTCTACGCCTTGATCCCTACCCCCAACATGTGGTATTATATACGTATATGTGTTTCATATAATATTATGCATTTAATTTTGTATTGGCTTTGAACTGTTATCATGAAATTATTTTGTTCCTCTATCTCTGAGTTACATGCTAATTCTCCAACCGTTAACCATCATCAGACGTTGTATCCCCATGCAATACAGCAACTGGCAATACTTCCACATATCTTGCTTAGTGACTTAGATTTAAGATCAGTTAGAGAGTCAGATTGAAGTGGTGAGTTTCCATTCTTCGGAACACCCCAGTTTATATTTGTGTTTCCTTTTTATATTTTGACTAATTTTTGGATATTTGTTTCGGCTATTGTCGGGGGCATATCCTGATATTTTATTAACCTTCATTTGTAGAGGCTTTGCTGGATTACTGTGGACTTGGGTGGTTTGTTGATTGTGTGGTGATGGACGATTGTCTAATTACCGATGGATGGTATAGACACTTAGTGAATTGTTATTACTTCTGATTATATGTCACTTTTTATATATTTTGAATTTATCCAACATTTGGGGATGTTTTGTTGGTTCAATTAGGTAAAGGGGGTGATCTCGGATCCAAGTGGGACTTGAGATACCCGTCACAGCCAAGCCCTAATTCAGTTTATGACAAAGGTAGTATCTAAGCCTACGTTCATGGTCGATTGGATATCCATAAAGCTGTGTCAAGTAGAGCCTCTTTTATGGGTGTGTAGCGTGCCACACTTATAGGGGAGAGGCTATGTGACATTTAGTAATATTTCTATTTCTTGTTGTCTTATTTTCAGGTTGTAGAGTCTAAGGTCTTGGATCTCTTTGATTTTTTTCTATTCATATTTCAGATCATGCCTCCAAGAAGATCTGATATCCGTGGAACTTTTTCGGTCCCGTCTGAGGACAATGTGTGTTTTTGTGGAGAAATTTTGACTTTTGAAAGAGAGTCGCCACTTAATTTTGAAAAGGAATTAAGAAACCTTTATAAATACTTTAAATGATTCAAAACAGAAAAATTGTTTTAAGTCAGAGATTCTAGATAAGTGGTTCCTATTAACGTTTTAGGAAGGTGTTAGGCACCTAAAACGTTCGATAACTTGCGGTTATCCGGACTGTTTGAAAACATCTTTTGACTAACTTTAGAAAATAGATTGGTTTTTAAAAAGAAAATGATTTTAGAATTATTTTGGTGTTTATGCAAAACCAGTTTTTAGCGACTTAGTTAGGGATTTTAACTAGGTTAGCAAGAAAACACATAAAGCAAATTAGCAAAAGTAAAAGGGAAAGGGTAGAAGCATAAGGACTTGAGCCATTAGGCCTAAATCGACAACCCTGTCCTAATCTAGATATTGGGCTTTCATCCCGTCTTCCACCTGTCCTAATTCTATGTTTTCGATCCCTTAGCTCGAGCTTGCTCCACCTGTATTAAGTACAACCTTGGCTTTGAGGCCCAAATGAATAGATAAGAAAATAAATAAATAAATAAATACATAAATAAAGATGACAATGAAGAAATGGACGAAACAATAAGCGAGATATTGAATCTCTTAGCCGCTTCAAAATGCGTTATTAGCCCATGCTTCTCTTTTCATCTTATCGCATCCAATAGGCCATAGATCGATGTTTGGACTTTGTTTCAAAGCGATTGTCATAAAGATGCCGACCCCTGATGGCCCATGAAGAAAATGCTAGGGGGGCAGATGAGTCCGTTTTGTACTCAAAGTGCACAATGCATGCAAAAGAAATAAATAAGGATTAGAAATAGATAAGCACAAGTCTATATAAAAATATGCACTTTGGCAAAATATAAGCAAAAATATTGTAATAAATTTTAGCAAAGAGAAACCACTGCATCACATATAACCATTTTCAGTTAAGCAACTAAGGGAACCCAAATTTCAAAAGGGAGTCTTCATAATATAAGGCAAACAACAGAGGCATAATGATCTCAACTTTATTAAAAGGATTTAGGATAACCAAACTCGTCACTGGATTTCCAAATCAAACAAAGAAACTTATTCTATTTGCAACTTCTTTTCCTTTTATTATTATTATTATTATTTGAACTATATATATAGTACCTAGGCAAGCCATACAGCTGCAGAAAAGAACCTACACATAGGTTTAGGGAGAGAAGGTAATAAAACATCCATGCATTATTCGATGATTGAAAATTGCCTTACGAAACTCTTAGAGCTCTAGGAAAATAAACCCAAAATTGAATCAAAAATACAGAAGCAAGAGGGATAGAAACTTGAATAGGTTATTTCTGCTAGACACTCGACTCAAAAATAAAATGATTTAGACATGAGACGGAAAGATACGATATGTTCAACACGTCCAATAACATCATAAATCAAATACCCCAAGTAATGCATCAAAAGAAATAACATCCTACTCATAACTTAAGCTATGCAACCTGCTAAAAACCATAAGATTAAAGATAGGAAATTTACTCTATTCTTATTAAACAAATGATGACATCTAGGTAATAATGGATGGCCAAAGCAACATGTGAAATAAACGACAATGAATAAATAACTAAACAACGAGTTCAAGGTTTAAGCAAAAGCTTGAAAAACTGAGGAAAGCAAAACAAAAGCTAAAATCAGGGATCAAATGATTATAACGACAATCAGCCTAGCGTAGCAAGACTTTAGATGCAAAAGATGAAAATTTCAAGCGAAAAGGAAAGCCTTGATGAGGTATACGTTGATTCGTGCCACGAACTCTCAGGTAAACCACCACATCAGTTTAGTACAGTATGTTCAACAGGGTTACATTAAAATTATAACTTGAACACTGCTTCAGGGAAATGGCACAACAACAGTCAAAATACAACACCTGAAGCCATCATAGCTAAATGCAATAGACAGATCCCATCCTCATTCATGACAAACACATAAATACTTCCACGGGAAAAAGAGAAAAGGGATGAAGCAAAAAGTGATGAGTTTAAATGAAAAGAAGTATGTTCACCTCCTTTAGGGCAGCAAAACAAGGACTCAAGCTATCAGTCAAATTTTCTACCACCGGGAAACATCCCTTCGGGAAACTTCGACTTAAATTAATAGCTTCAAAAATTTTTCTAGATAAATCTATAGTTCGATAGTTGCCATGTTTACTCAACTAAGAAAAGATATGTACTGATTTTTGCTCTAAACATAGATTTTTCCACTTCAAAACCTTAATGGCAAGTGGTGAAATTTTTGCTCTTTAAGAATCCCCTCAAAATTTAAAAAAAAAAAAAAAAAACACCCTAAATGAAAGAAAATGAGAAAAAAAATCTCCTGGAAAGAAAAGAAGAAACCCCCCCTTTTCTCAACCCAAAACTTCAAAACTTATAGAATATGGTGACCTCTCATTCCTCTAGTCCCCAATTTCTGAACCTCCTAAAATCCAACCCCTAGCTAGTAACTTCTATTGCCTCTTATATACACGATAGAACCAGGGTATTTTTGGGATCCCCCAAAAAAGGAACCCTAGGGTTTAAGATTTGGAAATTCTTTCCCTCCCGCCATCTCGTTTTCGAACCTGCACCATACCAAAACTTTGGATTTTTCCCATAAAACAGAATAGGTGGACCAATTAAAAAGGGGTAAAACAAATTCTATTCCAAACCAATCAAAAATGACCAGATATGTACGAATTCATACCATGGTACCAGAGATTTGCGGAATATGGATGTTGGATGAGACACCTAGGCTTTCTTCTAGAAGATTCAAGGGTTTTCCCATACTATGAATGTGTGAAATGCATGGGTACAGCTGGGTTGAGTCATTTCGCAAATATTTAGGACATGTGGAATTTGATTTGTGTTGAAAGAGGTTGGTTCGACCATGGGTTGCCATATTCGGGTGGAGAAGGGGTCGAGGTCGGGTTAACGATGGTTTAAGGTTTGGCTTTGGTTGAGGGTTTCTCATGTTTGAAGAAGAAAAGGGGTCTTTAAAGAGTTGGGCCGGGTTGGTTTAGTATGGATTGGGCTCCTTTTAAAATGGCTGGTGGATAGGTAATTATTGTTGTTGGGATGATGGAATTACTTAAGACATAGCCTCAATTAGGATTAGATTTAAACTATTTAATAAATAGCCTATTGATAAAGACTTTAGTCAATTGTATTTAAACTTTGACTTAATTAAAGATTAACCGGCCAATTGTATTGCAATTGTAGCCAAATCAACTTCAATTAAATCTAGTTTAATACATTGACCAAATTGAGTCAATATTGAAAACGAATTTAGCAACTAGCTTAATCCCGAGCTTCTTTGATTTGATAAAATTAAGTAAGCATTTTTCTGAATAAGCCATTTTTGAAATAGATCATTTTCAAATCAAGATTTTAATTAGTGTGCTTAATTTCAAAATAATTTTTAATTAAAATCCAATATTCCATAGAGTAAACATTTAAGTAATCCAATTGTATAATATCGCATAATAATATATAATTGCTACCTAAGGTGATAAAATCATGGACAAATATACCTTTCAAAACTCTTATTCGAAGGAAATAAATATCTTGATTTTATTAAAAATTGAAGAAAATCAGGATTAAGTTTAGTCGCAGAGGGCAAAAATCAGGTTTCAAAAACTGCCCCCTCCCTTTGGGTAGGGTGGATGCAAGTAATCCTGGGCAAAAGGAGGTTGATGTTCGTAATTTTTGTCCGACCAAAAATTTGTGTCTAAGAGAGGTTGGTTTTTTGCACGAGTTTCATGGAGTTATGGCCAAACCTCGGTATCAGGTTTCCTACATATCTCAGGTTTTATGAGAATTCAGGCTACTTGTAGTTCATAAAGCTTGATTTTAAGCATGATTTTTAAAAAATTCACAAGTTATCTCGATTTTAGAGTCT
>NW_025880313.1:0-1063 GCF_002878395.1 Capsicum annuum
GATGGGGCTGGTGCCACAGGGGCTATTATTCCTCCGCCCTTGGCACCCAGAGCCAAGTTCAATATCACTAGCACCATGATCCAGCTATTGCAACTCAAAGGGTTATTTGGTGGACTTACAGGCGACAATCCGAATATACATCTGATTAATTTTATCTCAACATGTAAGTCGTTTGACAATCCAGGGGTTGGACAGAATGCGATCCAGCTATGCTTATTTCCATTGTCTCTATCTAGAGAGGCAACTCTATGGTTAAACGGGCTAACTCAGGACTCTATTATCAATTGGAGGCAACTGAAAGAAGCTTTCCTAGAAAGATTCTTTCCGCCATCCAAGAGAGCACAATTAAGAGATGAGATAAGCAATTTCAGACAGCTTCCAATTGAAGCTCTCCACGAGACATGGGAAAGGTTCAAGAAGAAGCTTATGGGGTGCCCAAATGATCAGATGACCAATGTCCACTTGATGGAAATATTATATAGGGCTTTGAACTCGGTGACTAAGCCAGTGGTTGATAATGCTGCGGGTGGGTCATTCATGAACCTCACTTTTATTGAGGCATGTGATATGCTGGATCGTATGACAAAGCAGAGTAGAGCTTGGCATACCAGGGATTCTGAGGTAGCAAGCTCTACTGTATCTACTGGCATGACAGCAGAACAGAGGCGAAAAGAAGAAGAACGTGACCAGGATATGGCTCACATAAAATGCAAATGGACCTTCTTACTAAGCATTTATTATCAGGGAAGATAGAAAAGGTCAAAGCTGTTGTATCACAGGAAAAAGATGACTCTGATTCTAAGGAGGAAGCAAATTACTTAAATAATCAGGGGGGTTTTCGAGGCAATGTCCAAGGAAATCAAGGTAGGAACTATTATGAAAAATTCGAATACAAGGACCAAGACCAAGGGAATTAGAAGAATAAGAATAATAGGAGCAGTTTGTATGTCCTTCTTGGAAATCATAAAGCTGTTGTACCCAGCTCTGGGAAGATGTCCATGGAGGACATGATGGCAAAGATTTTGAAAGGAGTGGAGGAAACCAACACAGGTGTAGCTGAGGT
>NW_025880314.1:0-1675 GCF_002878395.1 Capsicum annuum
ATATCATCTGGGGATCGCACCCCCATCTATATCTTGGTAGGATATATTTCTACCTCAAATGGTGATACTTATTACAGCCTGTTTGGATGGTGGTTTGCCATGGTTTCATAATGTATGGTATGGTGTAATATGGTATGGTATAGTATGGTATGGTACAGTACCATGTTTGGATGGACTGTATCATTCATTGCGGTTTAGTAATAGATTTTTTGTTTGGTTTGATGGTAAGGTACGGTATGGTAACAGGTAAATTTACTAAAATACTCCTAATTGTAATACATTTGAGATATCAATTCTTTTATCCATATCAGTGCTAGCGTAACTAGTTGTCCTTTCTTTCTTAATGCTTCTCATAGCTACCCGATAATCCTTTTAAGACGCCAAATTCACAAGGGTATTTGCTAAACAAAGGTTTGACGAACGCAAACTAATGCAATCGGGAAGTACTTCCCAATCAATAAAATAATTGGTATACATGTATGTATCTTAGAGTTCAAAAATCACTTCCCATGTATATGCTTTTTGTGCATTCACTCTGTTTCCCTCCCTTTCAATTTTCAATTTTTTTTTATCGAATTGAGTTTTTATTGGCATTAAAAACTACTGCTACTAAATAACTGTGAGCATTTTTCTCACTCTTTGAATTTTTATATTGCTAATAGGAAGTCTTGCAATCTTTGATCTTGTTAACAAATGTGTAGTCTTAGCATGTATTTTGTTGATAAGGATAAAATAGGATTAAAGAAAATTATATAAGGGTATAGTTGGAAAAGAAAAATGAAAATCATGGCACACCACCAATTTGGTGGTTCAATAAATTGCTTCATTCCATGGTTATCAAACCATGGAATAGTAACATACTATACCACCATTTTTAGAAAACCATGGAAACAAACATTGTTTCCATGGTAACCATACCATACCATACCATGGAAACAAATATGGTTCCCATGGTAACCATACCCTACCATACCATGGAAACCACCATCCAAACAAGCTGTTAGTGTACATTTGGCTTTTTTATGCACGCTCTTCAAATTTATATCTTACTTAAGAAATTAATATTTGGAGGTCGATTTTTACAATTTTTTTATAAGGAAATAACATCCAGAATTGGTTTTGAATTTTTCAATTTGTTGTTGAAAACCAATCTTCAAAGTTCGCTTTTGTTAAAAAAAAATCAAGAATCAACCTCTTAAGGTCGATTTCTTCGTCCATTTATGGAGGTCAATTTTCAAAAATAAACTTCCTCTCCATCTCATAGTTGTTGGTTCTCCATGAACATGATGTTAAGAGTTTAACAGGTACAGGGTTAGTCAGGCTTGTGTCTTTAAATGGTCTTCTCATAATTAATCAATCCAATCTAAATTCAAACATATATGCAACTTCTGCATTTTTTAAATAACTGGGCTCTGATACCAATTATAGGGGGTGCGGATGCGGATAACTTATGAAATAGATTTTTGTTTCAAAATATCCAATTAGATTATCTTTCATAAGTTTTTCTAATAATATTATTTCATCCACAGTTTGTCTCCAATATTTTAAATATTCGTAGTCTATCATTTTATCCTGTAGTAATTGCAGAGTTACAGATTTCTGTATAATAATTTATCCTAATTGTACTGTAATGTATATCTAATTCTAGATTTTCAATGTTATTCATTATCTTGTG
>NW_025880314.1:1775-4535 GCF_002878395.1 Capsicum annuum
TCTTTAATTTTTCTAAAAGCTTCTTTGTTTTTAAATGGTCTTCTCATAATTAATCCAATCCAATCTAAATTCAAACATATATGCTACTACTGTATTTTTTAAATAACTGTGCTCTGATATCATTTGTAAGGGGTGCGGATAACTTGTGAAATAGATCTATTGGTATGGGGGTGCGGATAACTTGTGAAATAAATCTATTGTGAAATAGATTTATTATATGTATAATAAATCTATTTTTCTTTGGGCGTGAATATTTCTTAACTTCTCTATATATTTTTATTTTAAGTCTATTTATTTTAATTTTATCGATATTTATATCTTGGGGGTGATGTTCTAATAATATTATTTCATCCATATTTTGTCTCCAATATTTTAAATATTCGTAGTCTATCATTTTATCCTGTAGTAATTGCAGAGTTACAGATTTCTGTATAATAATTTATCCTAATTGTACTGTAATGTATATCTAATTCTAGATTTTCAATGTTATTTATTATCTTGTATTGTTCTTCTCGTAGCGAGTTTTTTAAATTATATAAACTATCACATGTACTTTTTCCTAAATTTTCTAAGGTTTCTTCTATCCATATTAATTTTTCTTTTAGATGCTCCATTATTTTTCTAATTCTGGTTCTATAATTAATTTCTTCACTCGTGCAAAATTAATTTTTATTCCTATCACCTAATATTTCAGTCCATTTTCATCTTTATGATTAAGATAATCCTAACCAAAAATAGATCACTAGGACTAAGTTTTATCCAAATAAAAAAAATCAAGCAATGATGTATTTGGGTGAAAATTGTCAAATAAGTACTTCTGAAAATTGTCAAATAAGTACTTCTGAAGCAATAAAACTTCTGCCCAAAGTTTGCTTCTAAAGTCATCATACCTTTTGAAATTAATCAACACGTTGTTGAAAACTTACTTTCTATTTTTCTCGGGGAAGTGACACAGCTCTACCAGAAGCTCAATATCCTGTTTATGCATTATCTCAGAGAAATAATCAGTCATACCACTTATTGAATCCGTGACCGGCCTTCTAAACTCTGATGCCTCCTTGCTTCTAATAAATCTAGTAAGAACTATAGATTGTATCCTTAGTAGTAACGTTTTTTCACATGCATATTCTCTTGAAAATGTGCCAAGAATCATTAAATGGCCTAGAATAAGACAAATGGGAAGATACCAAAATACAAGAAACCAGGCAAGTAAATGCATACTAAGTCAAAGACTCCGACCATTATATCTATGTCATACATATTCAACATGATTAACCTAAATAATTCTATTCTTTATCTTTAGTGCAGCTTAACTTTAATGTTTTGAATATTGTCATTTATCCAATTTATTTTCTAAACTCATGCAAAATTACACTACTTTCTTTTACTAAATAGCAGAAAACTAGAATATTTACTGTCTACTGGTGTCGAGTCAAGGAAGTTGTCTCCCTATTTACTACCATATAGAAGTGTAGATTCAAGACTCTTTTTAGGTCATCTATCTGAGGTTAAAAGTTGAAGATAAATTTTGGAGATAATTTCAATGGTTAATTGATGGTTCTACTGAAACTGAACATTTTCAGAATGATTAGCCTGATTAGTTTCAAAACAATGTAGTACTTTATCTACAACAAAGGAAAAAAACTTCTATTAATATAAAAGCTAACTTAGATGGGAGGGAGAAGGATGGGTTCATGGTCACTCCATCTAGAAAGGTACACTAGATTAGCCACTACTCTCTGTGTTCTTCCTAAAATAAGTCTAGCAAAACAACTTTCAGCTCATTAAATGAAGATATTTGTATGTATTGAAGAGGAAGAACGTTCTCTCTTTTTGCACATATTTTGATTCAATATTTAAAGTAAGGTATGCTTCAACACCAATGCAACTCAAAAGGGTTCTGGGAGCAAGCCACCAAATAGGAACTTCCCCAAACAAAGGTTGAGTGATTACATGGGTTAACTGGAACACCTCCCCCTTTTCCACCACACACAATATACAAGATGAACAAGATAAGGGTATGGAATGTGTAACCTAAATTTAGAACACTATTTCTAGCTCTTCCACTTGTTAAAAGTTTAATATCCCCAGCAATTCACAACAAATGAGATTAGTGTCACTTATTTACTAGGTTTTCTAGAACGTGAAGCTCTTGATTTTATTGCACTCATTTTACTTATCTGTCATATATTTTGAGAATAAAATAAAGTAAGGGGTAGATGGCGGAGCTGAAAAACATATAGTTAATCTTTAGTCAAACTATGATTGAACAATAATCGTGAGGCCAACATTGAGAGTCTAGAAATGAATAGGTCAGCAATGAAAAACTACTACGAGTAATTTAATTTACAACTAATGAGCAACTCCACTGTGCATAAAGGCTATTTTGACTATACTGGTGAATGAATGGCAATATTTTCCCAATTTTCATGCTATAAAAATATTTCTTTATTATAAAATTTTAGGAACAGCATAATATATCTTTTACAATATTGAGACATAAGAAAATTGAAAGCTTAAACATGCCATAATTAATAGGGGAAACTATCATCAAAAGGGAACTAGATGAGTTGTACTAACAAAATATACTACCTAACATAACAGATGAACGAATCTTGGAAAGGTTTGCCATTAACAAGAGATAACTTGTTATTAGGAATCTTATAATAGATGAAAAAATATATGAAAACCACGAAGGATAAAAAATAAAAATAGTATTTTCTAATCTAGGAAGAAGATATAAGAAAATAAGTGAACATT